>NC_068442.1:20924331-21224331 GCF_023373465.1 Oncorhynchus keta
AGTCGCCATACTCGTTTATACACTCAGTGGACAGTTTATTAGGTAGACCCATGAAGTACCGGGTCGGACCCTCTTTTATCTCCAGAACATCCTGAATTCTTCAGGATATGGAAACATTGCTCAATTGGAATCAAAGGACCTAACGTGTGCCAGGAAAACATTCCCCACACCATTACACCACCGCCACCAGCCTGTACCGTTGACACCAGGCAGGATGGGGCCATGGACTCTGCCATCAGCATGGCGCAACAGGAATCTGGATTCGTCGGACCAGGCAATGTTTTTCCACTCCTCAATTGTCCAGTGTTGGTGATTGCATGCCTACTGGAGCCGCTTCTTCTGGTGTGGTCGGCTGCTGCAATAGCCCATCCGTGACAAGGACCAATGAGTTGTGCGTTCCAAGATGCCGTTCTGTTCACCACCGTTTTACTGCGCTGTTATTTGCCTGTTTGTGGCCCACTTGTTAGCTTGAATGCTTCTTGCCATTCTCCTTCGACCTCTCATCAACGAGCTGTTTTCACCCACAGTACTACCAATAACTGGATACAGGTTGTTTTTTGTTTGCCGCACAATTCTTGGTAAACCCTAGACACTGTCATGCGTGAAAAGCCCAGGAGTACCTTATAAACTGTCCACTGAGTGTAAGTCTGCATAAGTGTGTGTGTGTCTCACCATGACTTGGAGGTGTAGTGTGGGTGTCTGTAGTCTGTTCTCTACTCCTCTTGTCAGACGCACCTCCCCTGTCAGCTCATCCATCACGAAATGCCCGCTATCAGCCCCTGACAACATGTAGCTATCTATGTTATCAGCTCCTAATATTATTCTGCATTTCATTGTAAAGTTAAACGATGTGTGTGTGTGTGTTACCTGACAGGATGCTGTAGCTGAGAGGTGTGCTGAGGCCTCTGTCTCCATCCACAGCATTGATTGGCCCGGGAGAGAAGTCCAGAAGAATGTCCTATAACAGACAACATTAACACAATACATCAGTCCCTAAACGCTAACCACCGACACCTACCACCAACACCTACCACCCGCACCCTGGTCACTAACCTGTTCTCCTTCTGTGATGTTAACCATGTAGATGGGATTGGTGCAGACACGATTTGATTGGTTGTTGGAGATGGGCGTGCACGGCAGGAAATGTGGGTACTGGTCGTCTCTGTCCAAGATATTCACGATCAGGATGGCACTGGTGTTGAACTTCTCTGCAGTGTTAATCTCCTACACATACATAAATAGACACACACACACACACAGACCGTAGCAGACTGAAACAGACTGGTTGGTGGAACAGTTCCAGGCATGCAATCTGATTGGTGTGCATTATTCACAAAATATATCACACAGATTGTAGGAGCAACAAAACTCTTTCAGTAGCAGTAGGTCTATTAGTATACCAAAGCGGATATGGTAATCTCTAGTTGTGTTTTGGTCTCGTAGTCCAGAGGCTTGGCCAGTATCACCTCTCCACTGTTAGGGAGATCCACTCTGAAGTATGCAGAATCAGGCTGGAACAGAGACCACCCACAAATACTGTACACACTCATTTAAATGCCCAACATTATTGATGCAGTAAGGAGACCTGGTGTATATTTATGTATAAAACGTTATTAATACTGTACCGAGGTCTGGTCGATGGAGTACATGATGGTGTCATCATCTGCATCTGTGGCCTGGACTGTAAACACCACTGTATTCACCTCAGCCAGCTAGACAGCACGCAATAGTCTGTGTCAGTGTGTGTGTGTGTGTGTGTGTGTGTGTGTGTGTGTGTGTGTGTGTGTGTGTGTGTGTGTGTGTGTGTGTGTGTGTGTGTGTGTGTGTGTGTGTGCGCTTACATGTGTAGTCTACTTACCTCACTGATGCTGCGAGGCTGAATGGTGCTCTCCACAAACTCAGGAGTGTTATCATTCTCATTTAGAATCTCCACCACGATCCTGTACTCACTCTGAAACACACACACACATTTAGAAGTTTGGGATCCATAATAAAATCACTGTGGTAAAAGGGACAAATATATTTCCAGAAATGAATAGTCTCTACCTGCACAATGTCCTCCTCAAAGCAGGTCAACGCTGCCATCAGGACTGGGCCCTGAACCTGAAACACACACACACAAATACACACAAAAATGGTTATTTCAACCATAGGAGCCCGCTCTCAATGTTCAAAAGAACATGCAAGGGAAATGCACCCCACACCATAACGTAATCTTCGTTTACTCAAGTGTTTCCATTATTTCGTCAGTTACCAGTATGCCTACAGTCGGGAAGGCCGCAATTTGGGCAGCATGCACGCCAGATATACAGCTTGATGCATTGTGGTCAAATAAACATATAATCCATAGAAGGGTTTTGGAACCTATTACCCTGGCAATATGACTGTTACACTCATAGGTACACTCATGGGTACACTAACAATGGCTGTCAGTCCTGATTTAAATGGAAACTACCACCTATGATTTCTTAATCTGGCCCTGCTAATTTGAACTCTAACCTTAACCACACTGCTAATCCTAATGCTTAACCCTAACCTTAAATTAAGACCAAAAAGCTACTTTTTGTTATCATTAATGTTAACAATTTTGACAATTTTGACTTTGAAGCTGGCCTATCTGGCAGAAATCGCTCAGTTCTACCTCCAGGGCAAGATTCATGATAATAAAGGTCAACCTGAATCTGCATATGACTCTGCTGTGTGTTGTTGTTTGCGTCATGTTCCAAACCAAGACCAAATCCTGTCATCATTGTAACAAAATTGCAATAACATTTTTAAGATTACCTCCCGGTCCAGAACTCTGTCCAATGGGGCCTTGAGTCTGATGCTCCGCCCTTCCAGGAAGAACCAATCAGAATCCTCCCCAGTCAGGTTCCAGACAACATCATTGGCTGTCAGCTCTGTGTTAAGCTCAATGATAAGTTCTCCCATCATGCTGTTCTCTCTAACCGTGGAAAACACATCCTGGCCCCCCAGACATGGGTTCCCTGCCAGTCAGACAAGTCTATGATTAGCACAGTAGCCAATCAGACAAAGTGCTGTGCCTTTGGGATATAAGCCACGCAGGAAGGACAATTTCTGCTGACAACAAACACCTTTTCGGTAGATATTTAAAGGTTATTTCAGCTAATGGATTTAATCAATAAATACATGACTTCTGGCAAAGCAATAACAGAACAGCCTACAAGAAGGTGTGCCAACCCTGTTGAAAAAAACAACACAGACTGCTTGTAAATTTCAAGCTGGTCCATGCTGGTCCAGCTGGTCTGACCAGCAGATGTGGAGTGGAGTTACTCACAATGCTTATCAAAGTAGTGTGGTGTAGTGGAGGTATACAGCGTATCAATTAATAAGGCTGATGGAACAGATCAGAATGTTTAGCTTAAAATGTTGATAAACTATAATTTCTTCACATTTTCAGCGCAGCAATATGTCCACAGTGGTAGGCATACTCGCAAATGTTCCAAAATGCAATTGGCTGCAAAACACTGTTCTAAAATGCGCACAGCTCATGCAAGAGGTTTCATGTACAGAGATAAAAATATCTTTAGAAATTTTGAAAGAGGGGAGATGCAACAACTATCATTGGTTGCTAATATGACTAGGTTAATGCCTTTGGCTGCTAGACAATGAAAGAAAGTTGATTTGAAAACCAATAGGCATGCACACACATATGTACAGTGCCTTCGGAAAGCATTCAGACCCCTTGACCTTTTCCACATTTACAGCCATTACATCCGTATTCTAAAATTCATTCACCTGTATTTTCCCTAGAAAAACGACACACAATACTCCATTAGGACAAAGCAAAAACAGATTTTAGCAAATTTATATTAATTTATGAAATAATAAATGCTGAAATATCACAGCTATTTTCAAGTCTCTACAGAGATGTTCGATCGGGTTTAAGTCCGGGCTCTGGCTGGGCCGCTCAATGAAATTCAGAGACTTGTCCCCAAGCGTTGTCTTGGCAGTGTGCCAACATGATGCTGCGACCACCGTGCTTCATCGTAGGAATGATGCCAGGTTTCCTCCAGACATGATGCTTGGCATTCAGGCCAAAGAGTTCAATCTTGGTTTCATCAGACTAGAGAATCTTGCTTCTCATTGTCTGAGATTCGTTTAAGTGCCTTTTGGCAAACACCAAGCAGGGAGTCATGTGCCTTTTATTGAAGAGTGGCATCCGTCTGGCCACTCTACCATAAAGGCCTGATTGTTGGAGTGCTGCAGAGATGGTTGTCCTTCTGAAATGTTCTCCCATCTCCACAGAGGAACTCTGGAGCTCTGTCAGAGTGACCATCGGGTTCTTGGTCACTTCCCTGACCAAGGCCCTTCTACCCCGACTGCTCAGTTTGGCCGGGCGGCAAGCTCTTGGAAGAGTCTTTGTGGTTCCAAACTTCTTCCATTTAGAAATGAAGGAGGCCACTGTGTTCATTTTTTAGTACCCTTCCCCAGATCTGTGCCTCGACACAATCCTGTCTCAGAGTTTTACAGACAATTCCTTTGACCTCATGGCTTGGTTTTTGCTCTGACATACACTTTCAACTGTGGGAACTTATATAGACAGGTGTGTGCCTTTCCAAATCATGTCCAATCAATTTAAATGTACCACAGGTGGACTCTAATGAAGTTGAAGAAATGTTGATGGGCCCTGACCTTAGAGAGCTGTTTTATTTCTCTATTTGGTTAGGTCAGGATGTGATTTGGGGTGGGCATTCTATGTTGTCTATTTCTTTGATGTTTTTGCCTAGTGTGGTTCCCAATCAGAGGCAGCTGTCTATCGTTGTCTCTGATTGGGGATCATATATAAGTTGTCATTTTCCGTTTGGGTTTTGTGGGGTGTTGTTTTCAATTCAGTATCTGTACCTGACGGAACTGTTCGCTTTCGTATTCGTTATTTTTGTTTGAGTGATTCTTGACAATATAGATCATGAACACTTTCCATGCTGCGCTTTGGTCCACTCTTCCTTACGACGACAAGCGTTACAAAACATCTCAAGGATGATCAATGGAAACAGGATGCACATGAGCTCAATTTCGACTCATAGCAAAGTATCTGAATTCCTATGTAAATCATTTCTGTTTTTTCTTTTTAATAAATATGAAGAAAAAAATTTAAACCTGTTTTTGCTTTGTCCTTTTGCTTTGGCGTATTGTGTGTAGATTGACGAGGGAAAAAATTACTCATTGCCTTGGGCCCCTGGGGCCTGTGTGTGCGTGTGTGTGTATTTTCAGTTTTTCTTCAGCAGGGAAGGAAGAAGCTTATGGAAACGTGGTGATGGGTGTATTTGCCATAAACATATACCGGTACACTACAATTACTTACAATTTTCTCGTCTCACAGTTTGGTCACCACTCCCGGCCTCCCAAGGCAAGCCATCTTCTACAATTGTATAGGGATGCCCTGCATGAACCAAAACAGCTCACTTTTACACACAGCTTCATTGGAAACTCTGTCTAAATTAAATGAAAGTACTTACAAATTCGTAACATATTGCACGAATTGACATTTTTAACATATCATACAAAATTAATGGTGTTGTCACGCCCTGGTCGAAGTATTTTGTGTTTATCTTTATGTATTGGGTCAGGCCAGGGTGTGGCATGGGGTTTTTGTATTGTGGTGTGTTTTGTCTTGGGGTTTTGGTATATAGTGGGATTGTAGCTAGTGGGGTGATCTAGCAGAGTCTATGGCTGTCTGGAGTGGTTCTCAATCAGAGTCAGGTGTTTATCGTTGTCTCTGATTGGGAACCATATTTAGGCAGCCATATTTTTTGGTTGTTTTGTGGGTGATTGTCCTTAGTGTCCTTGTTCCTGTCTGTGTTAGTTTTCACTAGTATAGGCTGTTTCGGTTTTCGTTACGTTTTGTAGTGTTTGTATTTTAGATTCGTGTTATGTTTTTTTTGTTCATTAAACATGGATCGCAATCTACACGCTGCGTTTTGGTCCGACTCTCCTTCACCACACCTAGAAAACCGTTACAGGTGTTGTACAAAATGTGCACAATATTCGGGACCCGTTTTGGCTTGTGGGTGCTACTTTCAGTACTAATAGCTAAAAAGTATATACAAAACCTCTGGAACGCATCTTTAGTTACAATGTGAAAACAAACACACACACCATTCAACAGAAAACTGTCCTCCCTCCCTACTTGTGTTTTTTTATTTTTCTATGAGACAGTCAGGGTAAGATAATAATACAGTTGTGGTGATGGGTCTTACCTGTGACTCTGAGGGGACTGAGGAGGAGTAGTGTGGACCAGAGCAGGACCCTCCACCTGGACAGACAAGGCCTCTGTGGCTGCATCATTACAGCCTCAATCCAATACTAGGTCTTAATCACAGCCCCTAGCCTTGGATCTAGAACCTTCCTTAGCACAGCTCCATGCTCCGGGCCCAGTCCCAGCCTCTCACACCACAACCCCTGGCCTGGAACAGAGAACAATAAGTGTGATAACATAAGAGCCATTTTGTTGTTGAACAACAAATAGTTTTGCCACTGATCAATGCTAGACTATCTGTGGCTAGCTAGCAGTATTAACATGTCTGTCAATGAGCAATGCTAAGCTAACTACGACTAGACAGCTGTCTTTATTGTCATTGGTGTAACTTAAGTGAGTGATGCTAGGCTAACTATGGCAAGCTATATGTCTGTATTTACATAGGCAAGCTGTCATTGAGCAGTGCTAGGAAAGCTACAATTAACTGACACAGTGGCCACTGGGCAAAACTAAGCTAACTATGGCTAGCCAGCTGTCTGTATTGACAAGGCTGTAACTGAATGCTTGGTTAACTATGGCTAGCTTGCTGTCTGTTCTATCATGGTGGTCACTGTGACTAAACGATGCTAGGCTAACTATCTAGCTTTCTGTGTTGACATTGCTTGATTGACTGTGGGCTTGTGCCATCAGTATCCCTCACCTTTTCACATTACACTTTATTCAGTGGCTAATGTTAGCATTGGGCACATTGTAATTCCTGGTCCTGCTTAACTGATCAAGTTAAGGTCTTTACTGAAGCTGTAATTAATGTTTAGTTGGATGGAGATAAGCTCTAAGGGTCAGGACTTTAACACACTTATACACACTTGCATGCACGCACATACAACACAGACACACACACCAGTAAGTGTGATTTTGTTCAGCTTTACCTGTCTGACAAACCACCTCACCTCTAACCCCTGCTCTCCCCACCTCAGTCCTCCCTGAACCCCTCTCCTGCTTGACTCTGAGACAGACAACCACCCTTCACCCTTCCTATAACCCTCCCTCTCTCTACTGACACAGCAGTACCTTCTAGATGTGAATGTGTTATTGCCCGGTAAGTGATTGAGAGTCACGTAAGGTGACAAATCAGGTCAGGCTAAACAACATTGTCAGATCTGTATAGTATTTAAAGACACATATCCATTCCTGGAGTCTAAATAATGAATTCTGTCTTTTGGCTGTGCTGCCAACAAACCTCCTTCCATGGGGCCTAGTTCTGGTTCCTGTCAGGGTTTAGGATCACTCCATTCCATTTCAATTCCAACAAATAAAGCATCCATGAGTAAATTTGAAATCACACACACACACACACACACACACACACACACACACACACACACACACACACACACACACACACACACACACACACACACACACACACACACACACACACACACACACACACACACACACACACACACACACACACACACGCTCTATGCATAGTCACTTTACCCCTACCTACATGTACAAATTACCTCGACTAACCTGTACCGGTACTCCCTGTATCATAAGTAACCATTTCACAGTAAGGTCTACTCTACTACTACACTACACTACTCTGTTGAATTCGGTGCATGTGACAAAACAAATTTGATTTGATTTTGATGAACTCAAAAGTATTACCCTGCACACACACAGACGCATGCACGCAAGCACACACACATAAATCATATTCCTTGCTTTACTATCCTTGTGGGGACTTTTGGGGTTTTCCGGTACCCACAAGGATAATAATACAAGCCCCTCCCCCCACACACATATACACATACAGACACACCGTCTTTACTTGTGCTGACTGACCTTTCGCTGTTAGATCATCTGTGCGTTATGTTCTTAATGCCTAGAGAATACAACATATCTGCTGGACGGACTGTAGGAACACATATACATACACAGCCTTCCAAGCTGACCCAGGGAGCGTGTCCTCACAGCAATAAGCACACACTAAGAAACATAAGCACAGATACACAAGCAGACACCGCCAAACGTACAGAAAGAAACACGGACGCAAACACACACAGTACTTGAACTCTCTCTCACACACCAGACAGACAGCAGCTTAAAAGGCATTTCCTGAGGATAACTGTCGGCTCAGGGGGAGGGATTTTCCTGGTGACAGTCCGATAAACAAAGAGGGTACTTCGAGAGCACTAGCCAATCGAGGTGCCTAGAAAGATCATACTAGAACAGCATGGAGGTTAAAGACAGGAGTCAAATCTCACCTTACTGTCCCTTTTGACTTCCTCCACACACACCTCTGGGATCCCTGGTGGTTGAATATGGTTTCCATCAGGCATTACAGGTCCGGGTTGTGGTGTGGATATAAAGATGTGGCTGATTAAGCCTATTGATGATCTAGTCACAGTGGAGGCAAGGGACACACGTCTTATAAGGGTGTTGTTTGAGCCAGTGTGCGAGTGCGTCAGATGTTCAAGCTTTAGAGAGAACATGCTCTTCGCTAATCAGGCTTGACAAGGGATTACCAATCAAACATAGGATTTTAAGCATGACACCCATGCCCCACTTCTCTACACACACACACACACACACACACACACACACACACACACACACACACACACACACACACACACACACACACACACACACACACACACACACACACACACACACACACACACACACACACACACACACACACACACACACACACACACACACACACACCAGACCCAGAGAGAGAGAGGCAGAGAGTAAAGCCTCTTTCTATTTCTTTCTCTCTCAATTAAATTCAAAGGACTTTATTGGCATGGGAAACATGTTGTATGTTTACATTGCCAAAGCAAGTAAAATAGATAATAAACAAAGTGAAATAAACAATAAGAATTTAACAGTAAACAAGTTTCAAAGGGATAGAGACCTTTCAAATGTCATATTAAGGCTATGCACAGTGTTGTAACGATGTGCAAATAGTTAAAGTACAAAAGGGAAAGTAAATAAACATGCATATAGGTTGTATTTACAATGGTGTTTGTTCTTCACTGGTTGCCCTTTTCTTGTGGCAACAGGTCACAAATCTTGCTTCTGTGATGGCACACTGTGATATTTCATCTAATAGATATGGGAGTTTATCAACATTGGATTTGTTTTCAAATTGTTTGTGGGTCTGTGTAATCTGAGAGAAATATGTGTCCCTAGTATCATCATACATTTGGCAGGAGGTTAGGAAGTGCAGCTCAGTTTCCACCTCATTTTGTGGGCAGACCCACATCAGAGCTAAAGACCGGCTTAAAGCTAGTTGGAGGTCTTGTCTAGTATGTGGTTGTGGCTGCCTGGTTGGTCAGGTAGACTCACAGCTTTCAGGTAGATCAGATGCTGGCCCTTTCAAGGGGTACAACTGATAACAGGACCTTTGTGTCTGCCCATCTAAATCAAGGGTGTACATTTAACTTTAAAGGTGTCAAGTGTACACTAATTTCAGTGAAGATATGAGTCCCACTGTACTGGGGTTAAAATAACAATTTTGAAAATGTTAAAGATTGAACTCTGTTGCAGTTTTGCCCATTTATCTCTTAAATGTAAGCATCTGCCTCTGGCGCTAAAGATTGCACATTCGAATCTACTGATAGAAAGTTATTTTTTCCCCAAAAAATCTGAGCCTATCCCAAACCTTAACACTAACCTTAACAATTCAGAGTTAATGCCTAAACCTTTCCTGAAACACTTTGAAATTTGACGTTTGAGAAACATGGATGAACTAATTCTGATGTCAGACTGTGATATCTTATTGGTTGAGGTGTCATTTGATGTTTCTCTTTCTCCTATAGGCTTAAAAGGTGTCATGTGATATGTTTCTCTTCACCATGGCTGCGGTTCAACCTCATAAAAGACACATCCTCGTCCACTAACCCTCGCCTAAAGGGGGAATCCCCTTCACCATCTTGGAGGGCGGTCCAAATGATTAGCCAAGCAAGGGAAATTTGCAACATAAGCTCCTCAGACCTCGTTTTTTAGTTGAGTTTGCGAGTGTACAATTATGTTCACTCCGGGGCCTGAAACTCCCCATAATTCAATTTGCGACAATTGTACATCCGCTAAGAAAAGACCGACAAAAATTAAAATCTCAACGTCAATATGGAGTCAACATACAAGGGGGGTGTCAATGTAAATAGTCCAGGTGGCCATTTGATTAATTGTTCAGCAGTCTTATGGCATGGGAGTAGAAGCTGTTAAGGAGCCTTCTAGTCCACTTGCCGTGCAGTAGCATAGAGAACAGTATGACTTGGATGACTGGAGTCTTTAACAATATTTGGGGCATTCCTCTGACACTGCCTAGTATATAGGTCCTGGATGGCAGGATGGACCCGAGTGTTGAGGATCAGTGTCGCAGACATGTTGTTGCCTACCCTTACCACTTAGGGGGCGGCCCATCAGGAAGTCCAGGGTCCAGTTGCAGAGGGAGGTGTTTAGTCCCAGGGTCCTTAGCTTAGTGTTGTGCTTTGTGGGCACTACGGTGTTGAACACTGAGCTGTAGTCAATGAACAGCATTCTCACATAGGTGTTCCTTTTATCCAGGTGGGAAAGGGAAGTGTGGAGTGTGATTGAGATTGCATCATCTGTGGATCTGTGTGAGCGGTATGCGAATTGGAGTGGGTCGAGGGTATCCGGGATGATGCTATTGATGTGAGCCATGACCAGCCTTTCAAAGCACTTCATGGCTACCGTGAGTGCTACGGGGCGGTAATAATTTTGGCAGGTTACCTTCGTTTCCTTGGGCACAGGGACTGTGGTGGTCTGCTTGAAACATTTAGGTATTACAGACTCGGTCAGGGAGAGGTTGAAAATGTCAGTGAAGACACTTGCCAGTTGGTCCGCGCATGCTTTGGGTACACGTCCTGGTAATCCGTCTGGCCCATGCCTTTGTGAATGTTGGCCTGTTTAAAAGTCGTGCTCACATCGGCTACCGAGAGCGTTATCACACAGTCGTCCGGAACAGCTGGTGTTCCATTGCATGCTTCAGTGTTGCTTGCCTCGAAGCGAGCATAAAAGGCATTTTGCTCATCTGGAAGGCTCACGTCACTGGGCAGCTCATGGCTGTGTTAACCTCTGTAGTCCGGAATAGTTTTCAAGCCTTGACACATCCTACGAGCATCAGAGCCGGTGTAGTAGGATTCTATCTTAAAGCATCCGGATTAGTGTCCCACTCCTTGAAATTTGCAGCTCTAGCCTTTAGCTCGATGTGGATATCATAAGGTACTCTACCTTATGTGTGTCAGGGAGGGTCGACTGACACGGCTCAGAATGCCCCTGACCTCACTCCACCACACCCCTCCCAGGGACCTGTTGCCGAAACAACTGTAACAGTACACACACACATGCCACACACACGCATTCAGGAATATACACACATATATACAGCATACAATTCTCAGCAGATCCTCTCAAACTCTGTCAGGTCGGATAGGGAGAGTTGCTGTATAGCTATTTTCAGGTCTCTCCAGAGATGTTCAAGTCCCCATCTGCAAAGGTACCACACACACACAAGTGATTATTTTGCAACAATGATAACATTCTATACCTACAGAGATAAAGACAGGCTGCTCCAACTGTTCCTGTCTAAATGGAGCAGTGGTGTGTACACACACACACTGTCCCCCCACCGCCTGCACACCCCCACCAAGGTAAGGTTGGTGCTGTGCAGAGTGTGAGTGCTGTACCTTCAACCAGTGTGTATATAGCAGACAAACCTTTACACACCCGACCAGCCTTGTCCTAACCTTCACTCCCAGGACAACACAGTGCAGTGTGTGAGGAGAGCCGGTCCCCCCCTGAACTGTTCCAACACACACACACTGCACAGAGAGTGCTGCCCTAAATGCATAAGTATAACACGTGTTTTTTTGCCTGTGTGTTTCTTCCAGACTGTTCCTTTGAGAACAATGTGTTTGAGGATGGCGAGGTGTTCCCCTGCCTGGTGAGTGTGTGTGAGGGGTGTGTGTGTGTGTGTGTGTCAGGGAGGGTCGACTGACACGGCTCAGAATGCCCCTGGCTTCACTGCACCACATCCCTCCCAGGGACCTGTTGCCAGAACAACTGTAACGGTACACACACAAGCCACACACACGCACTCAGGCATACAAACATATATGTACAGCACATAATTCTCAGCAGATCCTCTCAAGCTCTGTCAGGTTGGATAGGGAGAGTTGCTGCATAGCTATTTTCAGGTCTCTCCAGAGATGTTCAAGTCCGGGCTCTTGCTGGGCCACTCAACGACATTCAGAGACTTATCCTGAAGCCACTCATGCATTGTCTTGGCTGTGTGCTTAGATTTTTTATTCTATTGGAAGGTAAACCTTCACCCCAGTCTGAGGTCCTGAGCGCTCGGGAGCAGGTTTTCATCAAGGATCTCTCTGTACTTTGCTCTGTTCATCTTTGCCTCGATCCTGACTAGAGAATCTTGTTTCTCATGGTCTGAGAGTAAGGCCCAATGCTGGAGATGAGAAGCAGGTACGACGAGTTAAACATTTAATGAGGAACCCGGGCGGTGTGTTTGGGATCATTGTCATGCTGAAAGACCAAGCCGCGTTTAATCTTCAATGCCCTTGCTGATGGAAGGAGGTTTTCACTCAAAATCTCACGATACATGGCCCCATTCATTATTTCCTTTACACGGATCAGTCGTCCTGGTCCCTTTGCAGAAAAACAGCCCCAAAGCATGATGTTTCCACCCCCATGCTTCTCAGTAGGTATGTTGTTCTTTGGATGCAACTCAGCATTCTTTGTCCTCCAAACACGACGAGTTGAGTTTTTACCAAAAAGTTATATTTTGGTTTCATCTGACCATATGACATTCTCCCAATCTCCTTCTGGATCATCCAAATGCTCTCTAGCAAACTTCAGACGGGCCTGGACATGTACTGGCTTAAGTAGGGGGACACGTCTGGCACTGCAGGATTTGAGTCCCTGGCGGCGTAGTGTGTTACTGATGGTAGGCTTTGTTACTTTGATCCCAGCTCTCTGCAGGTCATTCACTAGGTCCCCCTGTGTGATTCTGGGATTTTTGCTCACCGCTCTTGTGATCATTTTGACCCCACGGGGTGAGATCTTGTGTGGAGCCCCAGATCGAGGGAGATTATCAGTGGTCTTGTATGTCTTCCATTTCCTAATAATTGCTCCCACAGTTGATTTCTTCAAACCAAGCTGCTTACTTATTGCAGATTCAGTCTTCCCAGCCTGGTGCAGGTCTACAATTTTGTTTCTGGTGTCCTTTGACAGCTCTTTGGTCTTGGCCATAGTGGAGTTTGGAGTGTGACTGTTTGAGGTTGTGGACAGGTGTCTTTTATACTGATAACAAGTTCAAACAGGTGCCATTAATACAGGTAATGAGTGGAGGACAGAGGAGCCTCTTAAAGAAGAAGTTACAGGTCTGTGAGAGCCAGAAATCTGGCTTGTTTGTAGGTGACCAAATACGTATTTTCCACCATAACTTGCAAATAAATTCATTAAAAATCCTACAATGTGATTTTCTGGATTTTTTTTTTCATTTTGTCTGTCATAGTTGAAGTGTACCTATGATGAAACAGGCCTCTCTCATCTTTTTAAGTAGGAGAACTTGCACGATTGGTGGCTGACTAAATACTTTTTTGCCCCACTGTATATAGGCAGGTGTGTGCCTTTCCAAAATCATGTCCAATCAATTGAATTTACCACAGGTGGACTCCAATCAAGTTGTAGAAACAACTCAAGTATGAACAATAGAAACAGGATGCACCTGAGCTCAATTTCGACTCTCATAGCAAAGGGTCTGAATACCTATGTAAATAAGGTATTTCTGTTTTTAACTTTTAATAAATGTTTTTATTTTTATTCTAAAAACCTGTTTTTGCTTTGTCATTATGGTGTGTAGATCTCTGAGGAAATGTTTTTATCTAATGCATTTTAGAATAAGGCTGTAATGTAACAAATTGTGGAAAAAGGAAAGGGGTCTGAATACTTTCCGAAGGCACTATATAGTGTCCATTCCTATGTAACCATGTCAATAAAATTGACATCCTACTGTAGCTCAAGGTATGTGTGAGTCTCCCAAAGGCATACAGATGTCGGATCTTAATTTGAGTAATTTTACTACAGCAGGTAAATAATCCTACAGCAACAGGAAATGTGAATTATTATATGGATTATAATTGATGGACATTTATGTAGAGGTTGATACATTTTTCGTAAGGGAAAATCAAGTATGACATTTCTAAGTGGGAATTGCAAACTTCAGAACCATTTTTAAACCTCAAATGTGTGTGCACCTGTTTATTTACATGCGTGCATACATGGACCTGTGTGTCAACATTTTGATTGTGTGACTTAATTTGTTTTCCTGCAACAGGATGATCAAATTAAGATCCTACATCTCTGAGTGTTTCAGGCTGTCCATATGGGGGTTGGGTGTAGGCCAACGGGGAATCTTGGGATGATGTGTCCGGCCCGTGTGAAGTGTATGCGTGTCGCGATGGGTTCAGTCCTCTGTGCGAGGAAATGCTGCCCTGCTGTCAGCTGTCCTTACCCAATACAGAGCGAGTGCTGCCTAGCATGTGATGGTGAGATGGTGTACTTGCCAAGTAGCACACACACACGGTCACACACACAAAATGCACACACGTTATTCAGTGCTTAATACAGTGTTTAATACCTGTTTGTACAATGGAAAGCTGCATCAGCTGCATCAGCCCAGGTTGAACAAAAAGGGAATCCGGTGTTCAACTGAGGTGAAAATCCCTCAAAGAAATCTCACTCAGGACACTTTTATGGATGACTATCTAGGAAAAGAAAGACAAAGGATCACTCTATTTCTGGATAGATCTGATTATTTATTGACGGAACATACAGTCACGCACACACAGATCCCCCAGTTTACACACCTACTGTACCTCAGTACACACACACCTACATAGGTAGTATATCAGTACACATACACTCTCTCTCACTTTAAGGCTTCCAGTAATGTTAATGTGTGTATAGCCCCTCAGTAACTGCACAGCAACTCTGATGAACCCTGCTTCACCTGCCAGTGCAAGGTACCTTGACCACTGACCTGTGTTGATTGTGTTTGTTTAAAACTGTATATTATGTGAAGTAGTTGTAGAATCATGTAAAGCTGTGTATTGTGTGTTGGACTAGTGGTATAACATGTGTGTTGTTATGTTGGTCATGACCTGATGTGTCTTTACCAGAGCTGCCCCCCTGAAGAACACCACACATTCCCTGACTCCTGCTGCCCTGTGTGTGACTGTACCGGCTCACCCCTACTCCCTGTTCTGTCTGACTCTCAGTGTTCCATCTGGTCTCTCAATATTCTGTCTGGTCTCTCTGTATTCTGTCTGGTCTTTTAGTGTTCCGTCTGGTCTCTCAGTGTTCCGTCTGGTCTCTCAGTGTTCCTTCTGGTCTCTCAATATTCCATCTGGTCCTCTGTCTTCTGTCTGGTCTCTCAGTGTTCCGTTTCACTTGTGTGTGACAGGACAAGACTTCCGCTGTGATCCCAGGTGTGTGTTGTCCCCACTGCATTCCATGGCCAGCCACCTGTGTAGCGTTCGGGGATTCCCACTAAAGGACCTTCGATGGCCGCATGCGCCACTTCCAAGGAACCTGCACCTACATGCTGGCCCAGGACTGTGACGGAGGGAACTCCAGGTATGCAGTAAGGTTTTTTGTATAAACAAAATGTATATTTAGCAAGGTTTGGTATTTGGTTGATTTGAAGTAATTTAAGTACACCTGTCTGTATCTATCCAGTATCCCTGCGACCAATGATGACCGTGGTCAAAAGGGAGTGTCCTGGACCAAAGAGGTGACTGTCTTCATAGGAGATGTGGTGGCGCAGCTACTCCAGGACTGGGTTGTTAAGGTGAGAAAGTTGTTGGTTGTGGATGTTCTAGCAGAGAGCCAATCAGAGTGTGTGTATTAGAGGTAAGAGCCAATCCGAGGCGAGGTGTTTTTTTTATTCCAGGTAATCACCCTGCCATTCCTCAAGGAACCATACATCTACCTGGAGCGCCGGACAAATGCCATCCTACTCAACATTATAGGAATAAAGGTACTGGAACTACTGTATCTATCTACTCTTAGCGGTCTTAACACTTACCGTGTTCACTCTTACATGTCTGAACTCCCCTCCCCCTCAGGTGTTGTGGAGTGGGCGGTCCCACTTGGAGGGAGGTGTTCCGGGGTCGTATAAAAGGTCACACCTGTGGCCTGTCGTGTCTTTACTATCATTAAATGAAGACTTTTAGTTTTTTTATCAAAGATTCTCTGTAATTAGTATTACGCGATTAAACTGATTAATCATGTAACTGTAATTAACTAGGAAGTCGGGGCACCAAGGAAAATATTCAGATAATTTTCCTAATATAACTTTTCAGATATTTTCATATCTGATCGATAGTCTTCTGATTAATGAATTATTCTTAACCTCACGTTAGTCTCATTCAAAACGTCGTAAATTGTTGGTTATCTGCACGAACCCACTTTTCACTATGAGTCATCCATACATCAATTGTCTTAAATCATTTATTTACTAAATAAGTAATTCACAGAAATGCATAAACAAACAGCAGATAGTTACAAGGAAATGATAACGAATGTGCCCTAGTGGGCTAAACCGGCATGGCGGCTTGTTAGACAAAAGGGGAGTGGGGGTCAGCTGATAAGTCACTACAGAGTTGATAATTATAACAATTGAAATGCTAATCCTTTGCACATGAACGCTCACTCATTCGGGAACAATTGCAATCAATATATACATTTACGCTCAGTGTGTCGTCGGGGTCTCTGTTGAGAAGTTTGTTTCTGTTGGAGAGTTTGTCCGCCCTCTCTGCCGTGGTTAGAATGGATAGTTCAGAGTGACATTCATTCATGTCGTTATGGATAGATGTTTCGGCGGTTGTCGATCTTCGTGTTCAATGATACCGAATTCCTAGCTGCAGACTAGTAATTAATATCAAAGACTTGTTCTTATTCTGTCGGTATCGATAGTCTAAGAGTTTAACCATGTGGGATGGTGAAAATATTCAGCAGTCTGGTCTCAAACCTTGGCCCTCTCATTATCTAGGTAAGCTGGTCTGTTGAGAAATTCTCAAGGTGGGGGTTATATTCGGAATTGCACAAAAGGGCCTGTCCCAGGATGCCCGACCATAACTGTGCTCATGGGCGGTCCTCTGATTTAGTTAAACGCCAAAGGGAATCGGAGTTTCCTTCATTAAACAGTCCAAAATCACATTACACAATTTCACAAACAGTATCATCCTCACTCATTCATCTTATACAACAATTAGATGTAAGCCTCATATCTGAGGCTATTATATAAACAGCGTTATGGTAATGTGGCAGTATTGGCTCCCATGAGTTTAACAAAATTGTACCAAAGGGACCAGTTCGTAGCTGGATTCTTCACCAATCTTTTATACCTTCTCTAGAACATAAATGTTGTTCGGACCTCAAGTTCTGTGAGGTGGAAGAAATTCCTTTGTTCTCTATGAAAATTCACTCTGTCTCTATACTGTGGCCATGTGGATATAATCTCCTCCAGGAATTTACGACCTCTCTCTGACCACAGCAGCCTGGGTGTAGGGGGGCTTGTTGTACCCAAAGAAGGCAACGTCATGACAGGTCTCTGTGGCAACTTCAACAACTACCTCCAGAGTGACCTGAGAACCCCTGCAGGAAAAGTCAGCCAATCAGAGGCCGCCTTCGGAAACAGCTGAAAGGTCTGTGTCTGTCTTGTAGTGTTAACCACAGCTCGTGTAGGCACGCACAGACAGACAGACAGACAGACAGACAGACAGACAGACAGACAGACAGACAGACAGACAGACAGACAGACAGACAGACAGGGGCTAGACCATTTCCGAGGAGCTCCTCACTGTGTGGCAAATACACACACAAACAAAACCACATTATAACACATTGTTTTCCAACATTATTTTCCAACATCTGTCTGTGTTGACATAATCTCTCCCTCCATGTATACCCTCCTCATCTCCCCCTTCCTGTCTCTCTTTCTCGCTCTCTCTCTCTAGCGGTGGACTGTCCAGCGGAGCGTGGTTTCGTATTTGATGTGTGTGTTCCCCCATGTCCAGTGACATGTGTTAACGGTGAAGTACCACTAGGAGTGATAGGGAGACACTGTTTTAAACCCTGTGTACCCAGATGCCAATGTCCTGCTGGACTGGTACTACACAACAACCCAACAACCACTGTGTACCGCCAAAGACATGCCTCAAGATCATACACGGCAAATCCTAACGCACAGACATATACATACATTTCTAAGGACTGCATGGACCTCTCCCAGCTCTGACAGTGTGAATGAACTTTCTGAGGAGGAACCTCACTCACTCCCTTACCTTGTTGTTGATTTATTATGATTCTGTGAGGATGAATAAATTTTTATCAACCTTGTAATGAATGCTCTGTATTTTAGGACTGTTTGGTAAGTGTTTGTGATGTGACCACTGCCTGCCTCTGTAGCACTCAGGATGTTGACGGACATATTCAATCTCTCCCTATCCCAGTCTGCTGTCCCCACATGCTTCAAGTTGGCCACCATTGTTCCTGTACCCAAGAAAGCAAAGGTAACTGAACTAACTATCAACCCGTAGCACTCACTTCTGTCATCATGTGCTTTGAGAGACTAGTCAAGGATCATATCACCTCTCCCTTACCTGACACCCTAGACCCACTTCAATTTGCTTACAGCCCCAATAAATCCACATACGATGCTATCGCCATCACACTGCACACTGTCTTATCCCATCAGGACAAGAGGAATACCTATGTAAGAATGCTGTTCATTGACTATAGCTCAGCATTCAACACCATAGTACCCTCCAAGCTCATCATTAAGCTTGAGGCCCTGAGTCTGAACCCTGCCCTGCTGTACAACTGGGTCCTGGACTTCCTGACGGGCCGACCCCAGGTGGTGAAGGTAGGAAACAACACCTCCACTTCATTGATCCTCAACATTGGGGCCCCACAAGGGTGCGTGCTCAGCCCCCTCCTGTACTCCCTGTTCACCCATGACTGCAGCCACGCACGCCTCCAACTCAATCATCAAGTTTGTAGACGACACAACAATAGTAGGCTTGATTACCAATGACGAGACAGCCTATAAGGAGGAGGTGAGAGCTCTGGGAGTGTGGTGCCAGATAAATAACCTCTCACTCAACATCAACATAACAAAGGAGCTGATCGTGGACTTCAGGAAACAGCAAAGAGAGCACACCCCCCTATCCACATCGACGGGACCGCAGTGGAGAAGGTGGAAAGCTTCATGTTTCTCGGCGTAACATCACTGACAGACTGAAATGGTCCACCCACATAGACAGTGTGGTGAAGAAGGAGCAGCAGAGCCTCGTCAACCTCAGGAGGCTGAAGAAATTTGGCTTAGCACCTAAAACCCTCACAAACTTTTACAAATGCACAATTGAGAGCATCCTGTCGGGCTGTATCACCGCCTGGTATGGCAACTGCACCACCAGCAACCACAGTGCTCTCCAGAGGGTGGTTTGTTCTGCCCAACGCATCACCGGGGGCAAACTACCTGCCCACCAGGACACCTACAGCATCTGATGTCACAGGAAGGCCAAAAAGATAATCAAGGACAACAACCACCCGAGCCACTGCCTGTTCACCCCGTTATATTCCAGAAGGCGAAGTCAGTACAGGTGCATCAAAGCTGGGACCGAGAGACTAAAAAACAGCTTATATTTCAAGGCCATGAGACTGTTAAATAGCCAACACAAGCACGTTAGAGGCTGCTGCCTATTTACAGAATCATAAAACACGGGACGAGATGTTAAAAACTGTCCACTGTGCCAATAGATGGAATGCACTCACATGAGATTTGCCGTGATGTTGACAGAGTGGCATGGGAGGTTTATTTCTTAGACTAGGGTAAGATGTCAATTTTGGGACACATCCTCAGTAGTGTGCCTTCGAATCAGTGGGTGTTTCGGCCTTTAATCACTAAACACCCTCATCAAAGGTGGCCAGCTAAAGGGTAATCAAGCCTTAGCTTGTGTCCCATGCCCAATTAAGATGTCCCACGGGACTATGCAAGGCAGGGGCGTCCTCTTCCCTGAGCCAGCCATACAGCTGACCGCATACCTCATATGCCCTCCTCAAGTTGGAGGGATCTGAATTGGGTTCTCAGGTGGGGGTGGGGGGTCATGAAGTTATAGCCCAGCAAGGGTCCTTCCGTTTGATCCAGATCCACTGGCTGCCTCTTTCAGCTGCTTGAGAAACTGCTCTGGCGGTCTGCCGCAGAGCCTGTCCATGGATTCCAAGTTCTTTCAGCAACCTGATGATGGAAGAAGCCACGAATCCTCTGCATCCCACTTCAACTGGCCAGACCTTTGCATTCCAGCCACGCTGAGTTGCGTCTGCTGCCAACTCTGTGTAACGCAGTTTCTTACGCTCGTAGGCCTCTTCAACAGAGTTTTCCCACGGGACTGTGAGCTCTATGATGTACACAACCTTTTGTGAAGGGGACCAGAGTACCATGTCTGGCCTAAGGTTGGTAGAAGCAATCTCAGGTGGAAAAATGAGTTGCTGGCCAATATCGACAAGCATCTTCCAGTCCCGGGCCATGGCTAGGTGTCCAGTTTCTGGCTTTGTAGGAGGATACTTGGGCCTTTTCTGTCCCTCCCGGATGAATGTTGTTGTTTTGACGGGATTGCTTGTTTTTGGAGGTAATGAATTGGTTGCACTCATCTTGGACTCGAGTGCTGCAGCCAGGCTCTTGAGGACCTGATTGTGCCTCCAGGTGTAGCGGCCTTGTGAGAGGCTGGTCTTGGGCAGAGGGGGCAGGTCGAGTCCTCGCCATACCATTGATGTAGATGTTTTGGTGATGGAAGCACATCATAAACAGCTCTTATGATGAAGCTGATGTTGCTTGCCTCCATTTGCCAAAGCTCACTCCAGTTGATCTTTCTTCTCTCCAGGCCTTCCCACCGCGTCCATTGCCCTTGTTTAGCAAGAGACAGCCTTTGCACTTCTTGCAGTCTCCTCCTGTCTGCGCACCTCCTCGACCACCAGCTTCCTGCTTTCAGATGTTGTTGCCTTATGGAACGTTGGTTTGCTTGCTACCAGGCCAAAGCCTCCTCTTCCATGCTGGATATTCCCCACAATGTCTTGGTGTCTCAGGGCTGATGTTGCTTGCTGCACAGCCTTGGATGATGTCCATTTCCGTCCAGTTTGTAGGAGAGGTGCAGCCTTGCTAATGGTCTGGTCTTTGGAGTCCTTCAATGTCATCTGAAGTCTTACTTTAGAGCACTTGTACTCCTCCGTTAGACTTGTAAGAGGTAGTTCAAGGACCCCTTTGCCATAGAGGCCGATGTTACTCAGGCATCGTGGGACACCCAGCCATTTCTTCACGTATGAGGTAATGGTTCGCTCCATCTTCTCCACTGTTGTTATTGGGACCTCATAGACGGTGAGTGGCCACATTACCCGGGGGAGAAGTCCAAACTGTAGGCACCAAAGCTTGAGCCTCCCAGGCAGTAGGGTCTTGTTGATGTTCTCAAGACATAGACACAGTACATAGACGTGAAATCACTGGCCACTTTAAGAACACTAGTCACAATTTATTTATTTATTTTTTACATCTTTTGCATTACTCATCTCATATGTACAGTATATACTGTATTCTATTCTATTCTAGAGTTTCTTATTCTCTGCCGCTCTGACATTGCTGGTCTATATATTTATATATTCTTAATTACATTCCTTTAATTAGATTTGTGTGTACTGTGTGTATTGTTGTGAAAATGTTAGATATTACTTGTTAGATATTACTGCATTGTTGGAGCTAGAAACAAGCATTTCGCTACACACACAATAACATCTGCTATTTGATTTGATTTGATAGGGCTGCTGGTACACTATGATGCTCTGCAGGGATGTAGTGGGAAAATAAAAAGGTGGATAAACACTGTTATTAACATGTTGTTACTCCACTACATCCCAGGAGCTTTTACTGTAGAAACCCTGTTGTATCCACAGGGAATTATTGGAATATGTTTCAACACATGATTTTTCTTCGTGACTTAATGTGTATGTAACATGTGTTATGCCGGACACAGACTGGCAATATTGGTCACATTCCCTCTGCCATTTCACAACAAATAAAGATGACTGTTCAATGTGTGGTTTCTGTGCGTGTTTTAATACTTTATACAGGCCAGGGGAACTAATTGCTCCTAGGTGAGACCAGTAACATGGTCAGGTGTCACCTGTCTGACTTAGGCTGGCAGACAACTTTCGGTATTGTTGCCTGGAAACCTAATCCGACTGTTGTCGGGGCGACTGGCGTAATAATGGCGATAGTGTGTATAATTCATCAGTCTACAGCGTAAACATGGAGCAGGTAAGACACTATGGCTGGCTGATAATATTTATTTTCTTCAGTACTGTCTTATTAGTATTGTGTTTGTGTAATGTGTGAGGTGTACTGTGTGTGTGATCTCTCCAGGGTGTGATGGAGCAGTGTGTGGCTGGTCTGTACCAGTCTTTAGGTCGTTCTCTTGGAGGACAGCTTTCTCCTCAGGAAGTGTGTGTTCTGTTCCACAAGGTGTTCCATCTACACACCAGCTTGGAGGATGCACACACAGCTATAAAGAAGGTGAGACACACAGACAAACACACAGCTATAATGAAGTTAGAAGTACACACAAACAGACACACAGCTATAATGAAGTTAGAAGTACACACAAACAGACACAGCTATTATGAAGTTAGAAGTACACACAAACAGACACACAGCTATAATGAAGTTAGAAGTAAAAACACAGACACACAGCTATAATGAAGTTAGAAGTACACACAGACACACAGCTATAATGAAGTTAGAAGTACACACAAACAAACACACAGCTATAATGAAGTTAGAAGTACACACAAACACACAGCTATAATGAAGTTAGAAGTACACAAAGACACACAGCTATAATACACACAAACAGACACACAGCTATAATTAAGTTAGAAGTACACACAAACAACACACAGCTATAAGAAGTACACACAGACACACAGCTATAATGAAGTTAGAAGTACACACAAACAGACACACAGCTATAATGAAGTTAGAAGTACACACAAACAACACACAGCTATAATGAAGTTAGAAGTACACACAGACACACACACAGAAACACAAACACACAGCTATAATGAAGTTAGAAGTACACACAACACACAGCTATAATGAAGTTAGAAGTACACACAGACACACAGCTATAATGAAGTTAGAAGTACACACAAACAAACACACAGCTATAATGAAGTTAGAAGTACACACAGACACACAGCTATAATGAAGTTAGAAGTACACACAAACAAACACACAGCTATAATGAAGTTAGAAGTACACAAACAAACACACAGCTATAATGAAGTCAGAAGTACACACAGACACACAGCTATAATGAAGTTAGTACACACAAGTACACACAAACACAAAACACACAGCTATAATGAAGTTAGAAGTACACACAGACACACAGCTATAATGAAGTTAGAAGTACACACAAACAAACACACAGCTATAATGAAGTACACACAGACACACAGCTATAATGAAGTACACACAAACACAACACACAGCTATAATGAAGTTAGAAGTACAAACACACAGCTATAATGAAGTTAGAAGTACACACACACAGCTATAATGAAGTTAGAAGAACAAACACACAGCTATAATGAAGTTAGAAGTACACACAAACACACAGCTATAATGAAGTTAGAAGTACACACACAAACACACAGCTATAATGAAGTTAGAAGTACACAAACAAACACACAGCTATAATGAAGTTAGAAGTACACACAAACAAACACACAGCTATAATGAAGTTAGAAGTACACAGTTAGAAAACAAGTACACACACAGCTATAATGAAGTTAGAAGTACACACAAACAAACACACAGCTATAATGAAGTTAGAAGTACACACAAACAGACACACAGCTATAATGAAGTTAGAAGTACACAAACACACACAAACAAACACACAGCTATAATGAAGTTAGAAGTACACACAGACACACAGCTATAATGAAGTTAGAAGTACACACAAACAAACACACAGCTATAATGAAGTTAGAAGTACACACAACACACACAGCTATAATGAAGTTAGAAGTACACACAAACAAACACACAGCTATAATGAAGTTAGAAGTACACACAGACACACAGCTATAATGAAGTTAGAAGTACACACAAACAAACACACACAAACAGACACACAGCTATAATGAAGTTAGAAGTACACACAAACAAACACACAGCTATAATGAAGTTAGAAGTACACACAAACAGACACACAGCTATAATGAAGTTAGAAGTACACAAACAAACACACAGCTATAATGAAGTTAGAAGTACACAGCTATAATGAAGTTAGAAGTACACACAAACAAACACACAGCTATAATGAAGTTAGAAGTACACACAAACAAACACACAGCTATAATGAAGTACACACAAACAAACACACAGAAGTACACACAAACAAACACACAGCTATAATGAAGTTAGAAGTACACACAAACAAACACACAGCTATAATGAAGTTAGAAGTACACAAACAAACACACAGCTATAATGAAGTTAGAAGTACACACAAACAAACACACAGCAAACACACAGCTATAATGAAGTTAGAAGTACACACAAACAGACACACAGCTATAATGAAGTTAGAAGTACACACAAACACACAGCTATAATGAAGTTAGAAGTACACACAAACAAACACACAGCTATAATGAAGTTAGAAGTACACACAAACAAACACACAGCTATAATGAAGTTAGAAGTACACACAAACAAACACACAGCTATAATGAAGTTAGAAGTACACACAAACAAACACACAGCTATAATGAAGTTAGAAGTACACACAAACAAACACACAGCTATAATGAAGTTAGAAGTACACACAAACACACAGCTATAATGAAGTTAGAAGTACACACAGACACACAGCTATAATGAAGTTAGAAGTACACACAAACAAACACACAGCTATAATGAAGTTAGAAGTACACACAAACAAACACACAGCTATAATGAAGTTAGAAGTACACACAAACAAACACACAGCTATAATGAAGTTAGAAGTACACACAGACACACAGCTATAATGAAGTCAGAAGTACACACAGACACACAGCTATAATGAAGTTAGAAGTACACACAAACAGACACATAGCTATAATGAAGTTAGAAGTACACACAAACACACAGCTATAATGAAGTTAGAAGTACACACAGACAAACACACAGCTATAATGAAGTTAGAAGTACACACAAACAAACACACAGCTATAATGAAGTTAGAAGTACACACAAACAAACACACAGCTATAATGAAGTTAGAAGTACACACAAACAAACACAGCTATAATGAAGTTAGAAGTACAAACAACACACAGCTATAATGAAGTTAGAAGTACACACAAACAGACACACAGCTATAATGAAGTTAGAAGTACACACACACAGTTAACACACAGCTATAATGAAGTTAGAAGTACACAAACAAACACACAGCTATAATGAAGTTAGAAGTACACACAAACAAACACACAGCTATAATGAAGTTAGAAGTACACACAAACACACAGCTATAATGAAGTTAGAAGTACACACAAACAAACACACAGCTATAATGAAGTTAGAAGTACACACAAACAAACACACAGCTATAATGAAGTTAGAAGTACACACAAACAAACACACAGCTATAATGAAGTTAGAAGTACACACAAACAAACACACAGCTATAATGAAGTTAGAAGTACACACAAACAAACACACAGCTATAATGAAGTTAGAAGTACACACAAACAAACACACAGCTATAATGAAGTTAGAAGTACACACAGACACACAGCTATAATGAAGTCAGAAGTACACACAGACACACAGCTATAATGAAGTTAGAAGTACACACAAACAGACACACACAAACAAACACACAGCTATAATGAAGTTAGAAGTACACACAAACAAACACACAGCTATAATGAAGTTAGAAGTACACACAAACAAACACACAGCTATAATGAAGTTAGAAGAAACACACAGCAAACACAAACACACAGCTATAATGAAGTTAGAAGTACACACAAACAACACACAGCTATAATGAAGTTAGAAGTACACACAAACAAACACACAGCTATAATGAAGTTAGAAGTACACACAAACAAACACACAGCTATAATGAAGTTAGAAGTAAACAAACAAACACACAGCTATAATGAAGTTAGAAGTACACACAGACACACAGCTATAATGAAGTTAGAAGTACACACAAACAGACACACAGCTATAATGAAGTTAGAAGTACACACAAACAGACACACAGCTATAATGAAGTTAGAAGTACACACAGACACACAGCTATAATGAAGTCAGAAGTACACACAGACACACAGCTATAATGAAGTTAGAAGTACACACAAACAAACACACAGCTATAATGAAGTTAGAAGTACACACAAACAAACACACAGCTATAATGAAGTTAGAAGTACACACAAACAAACACACAGCTATAATGAAGTTAGAAGTACACACAAACAAACACACAGCTATAATGAAGTTAGAAGTACACACAAACAAACACACAGCAAAAATGAAGTTAGAAGTACACACAAACAACACACAGCTATAATGAAGTTAGAAGTACACACAAACAAACACACAGCTATAATGAAGTTAGAAGTACACACAAACAGACACACAGCTATAATGAAGTTAGAAGTACACACAAACAAACACACAGCTATAATGAAGTTAGAAGTACACACAAACAAACACACAGCTATAATGAAGTTAGAAGTACACACAGACACACAGCTATAATGAAGTTAGAAGTACACACAGACACACAGCTATAATGAAGTTAGAAGTACACACAGACACACAGCTATAATGAAGTTAGAAGTACACACAGACACACAGCTATAATGAAGTTAGAAGTACACACAAACAGACACACAGCTATAATGAAGTTAGAAGTACACACAAACAAACACACAGCTATAATGAAGTTAGAAGTACACACAAACAAACACACAGCTATAATGAAGTTAGAAGTACACACAAACAAACACACAGCTATAATGAAGTTAGAAGTACACAAACAGACACACAGCTATAATGAAGTTAGAAGTACACACAAACAAACACACAGCTATAATGAAGTTAGAAGTACACACAAACAAACACACAGCTATAATGAAGTTAGAAGTACACACAAACAAACACACAGCTATAATGAAGTTAGAAGTACACACAAACAAACACACAGCTATAATGAAGTTAGAAGTACACACAAACAGACACACAGCTATAATGAAGTTAGAAGTACACACAAACAGACACACGGCTATAATGAAGTTAGAAGTACACACAAACAGACACACAGCGATAATGAAGTTAGAAGTACACACAAACAGACACACAGCTATAATGAAGTTAGAAGTACACACAGACACACAGCTATAATGAAGTTAGAAGTACACACAAACAGACACACAGCTATAATGAAGTTAGAAGTACACACAAACAAACACACAGCTATAATGAAGTTAGAAGTACACACAGACACACAGCTATAATGAAGTTAGAAGTACACACAGACACACAGCTATAATGGAGTTAGAAGTACACACAAACAAACACACAGCAAAATTGAAGTTAGAAGTACACACAAACACACAGCTATAATGAAGTTAGAAGTACACACAAACAAACACACAGCTATAATGAAGTTAGAAGTACACACAAACAGACACACAGCTATAATGAAGTTAGAAGTACACACAAACAGACACACAGCTATAATGAAGTTAGAAGTACACACAAACAGACACACAACTATAATGAAGTTAGAAGTACACACAAACAGACACACAGCTATAATGAAGTTAGAAGTACACACAAACAGACACACAGCTATAATGAAGTTAGAAGAACACACAAACAAACACACAGCTATAATGAAGTTAGAAGTACACACACACAAACACACAGCTATAATGAAGTTAGAAGTACACACAGACACACAGCTATAATGAAGTTAGAAGTACACACCGACACACAGCTATAATGAAGTTAGAAGTACACAAACAAACACACAGCTATAATGAAGTTAGAAGTACACACAAACAAACACACAGCTATAATGAAGTTAGAAGTACACACAAACAAACACACAGCTATAATGAAGTTAGAAGTACACACAAACAGACACACAGCTATAATGAAGTTAGAAGTACACACAAACAAACACACAGCTATAATGAAGTTAGAAGTACACACAAACAAACACACAGCTATAATGAAGTTAGAAGTACACACAAACACACACAGCTATAATGAAGTTAGAAGTACACACAAACAAACACACAGCTATAATGAAGTTAGAAGTACACACAGACACACAGCTATAATGAAGTTAGAAGTACACACAAACAAACACACAGCTATAATGAAGTTAGAAGTACACACAAACAGACACACAGCTATAATGAAGTTAGAAGTACACACAAACAGACACACAGCTATAATGAAGTTAGAAGTACACACAAACAAACACACACAAACAAACACACAGCTATAATGAAGTTAGAAGTACACACACACAAACACACAGCTATAATGAAGTTAGAAGTACACACAGACACACAGCTATAATGAAGTTAGAAGTACACACAGACACACAGCTATAATGAAGTTAGAAGTACACACAAACAAACACACAGCTATAATGAAGTTAGAAGTACACACAAACAGACACACAGCTATAATGAAGTTAGAAGTACACACAAACAGACACACAGCTATAATGAAGTTAGAAGTACACACAAACAGACACACAGCTATAATGAAGTTAGAAGTACACACAGACACACAGCTATAATGAAGTTAGAAGTACACACAGACACACAGCTATAATGAAGTTAGAAGTACACACAAACAAACACACAGCTATAATGAAGTTAGAAGTACACACAGACACACAGCTATAATGAAGTTAGAAGTACACACAAACAAACACACAGCTATAATGAAGTTAGAAGTACACACAAACAGACACACAGCTATAATGAAGTTAGAAGTACACACAAACAGACACACAGCTATAATGAAGTTAGAAGTACACACAAACAAACACACAGCTATAATGAAGTTAGAAGTACACACAAACAAACACACAGCTATAATGAAGTTAAGAAGTACACAGCAGTACACAAACACACAGCTATAATGAAGTTAGAAGTACACACAGACACACAGCTATAGAAGTACACACAGACACACAGCTATAATGAAGTTAGAAGTACACACAAACAGACACACAGCTATAATGAAGTTAGAAGTACACACAAACAAACACACAGCTATAATGAAGTTAGAAGTACACACAGACACACAGCTATAATGAAGTTAGAAGTACACACAGACACACAGCTATAATGAAGTTAGAAGTACACACAAACAAACACACAGCAAAATTGAAGTTAGAAGTACCCACAAACACACAGCTATAATGAAGTTAGAAGTACACACAAACAAACACACAGCTATAATGAAGTTAGAAGTACACACAAACAGACACACAGCTATAATGAAGTTAGAAGTACACACAAACAGACACACAGCTATAATGAAGTTAGAAGTACACACAAACAGACACACAACTATAATGAAGTTAGAAGTACACACAAACAAACACACAGCAAGTACACACAAACAAACACACAGCTATAATGAAGTTAGAAGTACACACAAACAGACACACAGCTATAATGAAGTTAGAAGTACACACAAACAAACACACAGCTATAATGAAGTTAGAAGTACACACAAACAAACACACAGCTATAATGAAGTTAGAAGTACACACAAACAAACACACAGCTATAATGAAGTTAGAAGTACACACAAACAAACACACAGCTATAATGAAGTTAGAAGTACACACAAACAAACACACAGCTATAATGAAGTTAGAAGTACACACAAACAAACACACAGCTATAATGAACACAAACAAACACACAGCTATAATGAAGTACACACAAAAGTACACACAAACAGACACACAGCTATAATGAAGTTAGAAGTACACACCGACACACAGCTATAATGAAGTTAGAAGTACACCTACAAACAAACACACAGCTATAATGAAGTTAGAAGTACACACAAACACACAGCTATAATGAAGTTAGAAGTACACAAAAACACACAGCTATAATGAAGTTAGAAGTACACACAGACACACAGCTATAATGAAGTTAGAAGTACACACAAACAGACACACAGCTATAATGAAGTTAGAAGTACACACAAACAGACACACAGCTATAATGAAGTTAGAAGTACACACAAACAGACACATAGCTATAATGAAGTTAGAAGTACACACAAACACACAGCTATAATGAAGTTAGAAGTACACACAGACAAACACACAGCTATAATGAAGTTAGAAGTACACACAAACAAACACACAGCTATAATGAAGTTAGAAGTACACACAAACAAACACACAGCTATAATGAAGTTAGAAGTACACACAAACAAACACAGCTATAATGAAGTTAGAAGTACACACAGACACACAGCTATAATGAAGTTAGAAGTACACACAAACACACAGCTATAATGAAGTTAGAAGTACACACAGACACACAGCTATAATGAAGTTAGAAGTACACACAAACAAACACACAGCTATAATGAAGTTAGAAGTACACACAAACAAACACACAGCTATAATGAAGTTAGAAGTACACACAAACAAACACACAGCTATAATGAAGTTAGAAGTACACACAAACAAACACACAGCTATAATGAAGTTAGAAGTACACACAAACAAACACACAGCTATAATGAAGTTAGAAGTACACACAAACAAACACACAGCTATAATGAAGTTAGAAGTACACACAAACAAACACACAGCTATAATGAAGTTAGAAGTACACACAGACACACAGCTATAATGAAGTTAGAAGTACACACAGACACACAGCTATAATGAAGTTAGAAGTACACACAAACAAACACACAGCTATAATGAAGTTAGAAGTACACACAAACAAACACACAGCTATAATGAAGTTAGAAGTACACACAAACAAACACACAGCTATAATGAAGTTAGAAGTACACACAAACAAACACACAGCTATAATGAAGTTAGAAGTACACACAAACAAACACACAGCTATAATGAAGTTAGAAGTACACACAAACACACACACAAACAGACACACAGCTATAATGAAGTTAGAAGTACACACAAACAAACACACACAAACAAACACACAGCAAAAATGAAGTTAGAAGTACACACAAACAGACACACAGCGATAATGAAGTTAGAAGTACACACAAACAGACACACAGCTATAATGAAGTTAGAAGTACACACAGACACACAGCTATAATGAAGTTAGAAGTACACACAAACAGACACACAGCTATAATGAAGTTAGAAGTACACACAAACAAACACACAGCTATAATGAAGTTAGAAGTACACACAGACACACAGCTATAATGAAGTTAGAAGTACACACAGACACACAGCTATAATGGAGTTAGAAGTACACACAAACAAACACACAGCAAAATTGAAGTTAGAAGTACCCACAAACACACAGCTATAATGAAGTTAGAAGTACACACAAACAAACACACAGCTATAATGAAGTTAGAAGTACACACAAACAGACACACAGCTATAATGAAGTTAGAAGTACACACAAACAAACACACAGCTATAATGAAGTTAGAAGTACACACAGACACACAGCTATAATGAAGTTAGAAGTACACACAGACACACAGCTATAATGGAGTTAGAAGTACACACAAACAAACACACAGCAAAATTGAAGTTAGAAGAACCCACAAACACACAGCTATAATGAAGTTAGAAGTACACACTATAATGAAACAGTACACACAAACAAACACACAGCTATAATGAAGTTAGAAGTACACACAAACAAACACACAGCTATAATGAAGTTAGAAGTACACACAAACAAACACACAGCAAAATTGAAGTTAGAAGAACCCACAAACACACAGCTATAATGAAGTTAGAAGTACACAAAACAGACACACAGCTATAATGAAGTTAGAAGAACACACAGACACACAGCTATAATGAAGTTAGAAGTACACACAAACAGACACACAACTATAATGAAGTTAGAAGTACACACAAACAAACACACAGCTATAATGAAGTTAGAAGTACACACAAACAGACACACAGCTATAATGAAGTTAGAAGAACACACAAACAAACACACAGCTATAATGAAGTTAGAAGTACACACACACAAACACACAGCTATAATGAAGTTAGAAGTACACACAGACACACAGCTATAATGAAGTTAGAAGTACACACAAACAGACACACAGCTATAATGAAGTTAGAAGTACACACAAACAAACACACAGCTATAATGAAGTTAGAAGTACACACACACAAACACACAGCTATAATGAAGTTAGAAGTACACACAAACACACAGCTATAATGAAGTTAGAAGTACACACAAACAGAACACACAGCTATAATGAAGCTTGTAGACACACAGCAGTTAGAAGTACACACAAACAAACACACAGCTATAATGAAGTTAGAAGTACACACACACAAACACACAGCTATAATGAAGGACACACAAACAAACACACAGCTATAATGAAGTTAGAAGTACACACAAACAGACACACAGCTATAATGAAGTTAGAAGTACACACAAACAAACACACAGCTATAATGAAGTTAGAAGTACACACAAAAACACACAGCTATAAAATGAAGTTTACACACAAACAAACACACAGCTTATGAAAGTACACACAAACAGACACACAGCTATAATGAAGTTAGAAGTACACACAAACAGACACACACAGCTATAATGAAGTTAGAAGTACACACAAACAAACACACAGCTATAATGAAGTTAGAAGTACACACAAACAAACACACAGCTATAATGAAGTTAGAAGTACACACAGACACACAGCTATAATGAAGTTAGAAGTACACACAAACAAACACACAGCTATAATGAAGTTAGAAGTACACACAAACAACACACAGCCATAATGAAGTTAGAAGTTAGAAGTACACACAAACAAACACACACACAAACACACAGCTATAATGAAGTTAGAAGTACACACAGCTATAATGAAGTTAGAAGTAAACAGACACACAGCTATAATGAAGTTAGAAGTACACACAAACAGACACACAGCTATAATGAAGTTAGAAGAACACACAAACAAACACACAGCTATAATGAAGTTAGAAGTACACACACACAAACACACAGCTATAATGAAGTTAGAAGTACACACAGACACACAGCTATAATGAAGTTAGAAGTACACACAGACACACAGCTATAATGAAGTTAGAAGTACACACAACACACAGCTATAATGAAGTTAGAAGTACACACAAACAGACACACAGCTATAATGAAGTTAGAAGTACACACAAACAGACACACAGCTATAATGAAGTTAGAAGTACACACAGACACACAGCTATAATGAAGTCAGAAGTACACACAGACACACAGCTATAATGAAGTTAGAAGTACACACAAACAAACACACAGCTATAATGAAGTTAGAAGTACACACAAACAAACACACAGCTATAATGAAGTTAGAAGTACACACAAACAAACACACAGCTATAATGAAGTTAGAAGTACACACAAACAAACACACAGCTATAATGAAGTTAGAAGTACACACAAACAGACACACAGCTATAATGAAGTTAGAAGTACACACAAACAGACACACAGCTATAATGAAGTTAGAAGTACACACAAACAGACACACAGCTATAATGAAGTTAGAAGTACACACAAACAGACACACAGCTATAATGAAGTTAGAAGTACACACAAACAAACACACAGCTATAATGAAGTTAGAAGTACACACAGACACACAGCTATAATGAAGTTAGAAGTACACACAGACACACAGCTATAATGAAGTTAGAAGTACACACAAACAAACACACAGCAAAATTGAAGTACACACAAACAGACAGTACCACACAAACACACAGCTATAATGAAGTTAGAAGTACACACAAACAAACACACAGCTATAATGAAGTTAGAAGTACACACAAACAACACACAGTACACACAAACACACAGCTATAATGAAGTTAGAAGTACACACAAACAGACACACAGCTATAATGAAGTTAGAAGTACACACAAACAGACACACAGCTATAATGAAGTTAGAAGTACAGCTATAATGAAGTTAGAAGTACACAAACAAACACACAGCTATAATGAAGTTAGAAGTACACACAAACAGACACACAGCTATAATGAAGTTAGAAGAACACACAAACAAACACACAGCTATAATGAAGTTAGAAGTACACACACACAAACACACAGCTATAATGAAGTTAGAAGTACACACAGACACACAGCTATAATGAAGTTAGAAGTACACACAAACAGACACACAGCTATAATGAAGTTAGAAGTACACACAAACAAACACACAGCTATAATGAAGTTAGAAGTACACACAAACAGACACACAGCTATAATGAAGTTAGAAGAACACACAAACAAACACACAGCTATAATGAAGTTAGAAGTACACACAAACAAACACACAGCTATAATGAAGTTAGAAGTACACACACACAAACACACAGCTATAATGAAGTTAGAAGTACACACAGACACACAGCTATAATGAAGTTAGAAGTACACACAGACACACAGCTATAATGAAGTTAGAAGTACACAAACACACAGCTATAATGAAGTTAGAAGTACACACAAACAGACACACAGCTATAATGAAGTTAGAAGTACACACAAACAGACACACAGCTATAATGAAGTTAGAAGTACACACAAACAAACACACAGCTATAATGAAGTTAGAAGTACACACACACAAACACACAGCTATAATGAAGTTAGAAGTACACACAGACACACAGCTATAATGAAGTTAGAAGTACACACAAACAAACACACAGCAAACAAACACACAGCTATAATGAAGTTAGAAGTACACACAAACAAACACACAGCTATAATGAAGTTAGAAGTACACACAAACAAACACACAGCTATAATGAAGTTAGAAGTACACACAAACAGACACACAGCTATAATGAAGTTAGAAGTACACACAAACAGACACACAGCTATAATGAAGTTAGAAGTACACACAAACAAACACACAGCTATAATGAAGTTAGAAGTACACACAAACACACAGCTATAATGAAGTTAGAAGTACACACAGACACACAGCTATAATGAAGTTAGAAGTACACACCGACACACAGCTATAATGAAGTTAGAAGTACACAAACACACAGCTATAATGAAGTTAGAAGTACACACAAACAGACACACAGCTATAATGAAGTTAGAAGTACACACAAACAGACACACAGCTATAATGGAGTTAGAAGTACACACAAACAAACACAGCTATAATGAAGTTAGAAGTACACACAAACAAACACACAGCTATAATGAAGTTAGAAGTACACACAGACACACAGCTATAATGAAGTTAGAAGTACACACCGACACACAGCTATAATGAAGTTAGAAGTACACAAACACACAGCTATAATGAAGTTAGAAGTACACACAAACAGACACACAGCTATAATGAAGTTAGAAGTACACACAAACAAACACACAGTAACACACAAACAGACACACAGCTATAATGAAGTTAGAAGTACACACAAACAAACACACAGCTATAATGAAGTTAGAAGTACACAAACAGACACACAGCTATAATGAAGTTAGAAGTACACACAAACAAACACACAGCTATAATGAAGTTAGAAGTACACACAAACAGACACACAGCTATAATGAAGTTAGAAGTACACACAAACAAACACACAGCTATAATGAAGTTAGAAGTACACACAGACACACAGCTATAATGAAGTTAGAAGTACACACAAACAAACACACAGCTATAATGACGTTAGAAGTACACACAGACACACAGCTATAATGACAGCTATAAGAAGTACACACAGACACACAGCTATAATGAAGTTAGAAGTACACACACACACACACACAGCTATAATGAAGTTAGAAGTACACACAGACACACAGCTATAATGAAGTTAGAAGTACACACAAACACACAGCTATAATGAAGTTAGAAGTACACACACACAAACACACAGCTATAATGAAGTTAGAAGTACACACAGACACACAGCTATAATGAAGTTAGAAGTACACACCGACACACAGCTATAATGAAGTTAGAAGTACACACCGACACACAGCTATAATGAAGTTAGAAGTACACAAACACACAGCTATAATGAAGTTAGAAGTACACACAAACAGACACACAGCTATAATGAAGTTAGAAGTACACACAAACAGACACCTAGCTATAATGAAGTTAGAAGTACACACAAACAAACACACAGCTATAATGAAGTTAGAAGTACACACACACAAACACACAGCTATAATGAAGTTAGAAGTACACACAGACAGACAGCTATAATGAAGTTAGAAGTACACACAAACAAACACACAGCTATAATGAAGTTAGAAGTACACACAAACAAACACAGCCATAATGAAGTTAGAAGTACACACAAACAAACACACAGCTATAATGAAGTTAGAAGTACACACAAACAGACACACAGCTATAATGAAGTTAGAAGTACACACAAACAGACACACAGCTATAATGAAGTTAGAAGAACACACAAACAAACACACAGCTATAATGAAGTTAGAAGTACACACACACAAACACACAGCTATAATGAAGTTAGAAGTACACACAAACAAACACACACAGACACACAGCTATAATGAAGTTAGAAGTACACAAACGACACACAGCTATAATGAAGTTAGAAGTACACAAACACACAGCTATAATGAAGTTAGAAGTACACACAAACAGACACACAGCTATAATGAAGTTAGAAGTACACACAAACAGACACACAGCTATAATGAAGTTAGAAGTACACACAAACAACACACAGCTATAATGAAGTTAGAAGTACACACAAACAAACACACAGCTATAATGAAGTTAGAAGTACACACAGACACACAGCTATAATAAGTTAGAAGACAAACACACAGCTATAATGAAGTTAGAAGTACACACACACCGACACACAGCTATAATGAAGTTAGAAGTACACACAAACACACAGCTATAATGAAGTTAGAAGTACACACAAACAGACACACAGCTATAATGAAGTTAGAAGTACACACAAACAGACACACAGCTATAATGAAGTTAGAAGTACACACAAACAAACACACACAAACAAACACACAGCTATAATGAAGTTAGAAGTACACACAGACACACAGCTATAATGAAGTTAGAAGTACACACAAACAAACACACAGCTATAATGAAGTTAGAAGTACACACAGACACACAGCTATAATGAAGTTAGAAGTACACACAAACAAACACACAGCTATAATGACGTTAGAAGTACACACAGACACACAGCTATAATGAAGTTAGAAGTACACACAAACAAACACACAGCTATAATGAAGTTAGAAGTACACACAGACACACAGCTATAATGAAGTTAGAAGTACACACAGACACACAGCTATAATGAAGTTAGAAGTACACACAGACACACAGCTATAATGAAGTTAGAAGTACACACAGACACACAGCTATAATGAAGTTAGAAGTACACACAGACACACAGCTATAATGAAGTTAGAAGTACACACAGACACACAGCTATAATGAAGTTAGAAGTACACACAGACACACAGCTATAATGAAGTTAGAAGTACACACAAACACACAGCTATAATGAAGTTAGAAGTACACACAAACAAACACACAGCTATAATGAAGTTAGAAGTACACACAAACAAACACACAGCTATAATGAAGTTAGAAGTACACACAAACAGACACACAGCTATAATGAAGTTAGAAGTACACACAGACACACAGCTATAATGAAGTTAGAAGTACACACAAACAAACACACAGCTATAATGAAGTTAGAAGTACACACAAACAAACACACAGCTATAATGAAGTTAGAAGTACACACAGACACACAGCTATAATGAAGTTAGAAGTACACACACACACAGCTATAATGAAGTTAGAAGACACACAGCTATAATGAAGTTAGAAGTACACAAACAAACACACAGCTATAATGAAGTTAGAAGTACACACAAACAGACACACAGCTATAATGAAGTTAGAAGTACACACAAACAGACACACAGCTATAATGAAGTTAGAAGTACACACAAACAAGTACACACAAACAAACACAGCACACAGCTATAATGAAGTTAGAAGTACACACAGACACACAGCTATAATGAAGTTAGAAGTACACACAAACAAACACACAGCTATAATGAAGTTAGAAGTACACACAGACACACAGCTATAATGAAGTTAGAAGTACACACAAACAAACACACAGCTATAATGAAGTTAGAAGTACACACAGACACACAGCTATAATGAAGTTAGAAGTACACACAAACAAACACACAGCTATAATGAAGTTAGAAGTACACACAGACACACAGCTATAATGAAGTTAGAAGTACACACAGACACACAGCTATAATGAAGTTAGAAGTACACACAGACACACAGCTATAATGAAGTTAGAAGTGCACACAAACAGACACACAGCTATAATGAACTTTAGAAGTACACACAAACAGACACAGCTATAATGAAGGTTAGAAGTACACACAGACACACAGCTATAATGAAGTTAGAAGTACACACAGACACACAGCTATAATGAAGTTAGAAGTACACACAAACACACAGCTATAATGAAGTTAGAAGTACACACAAACAAACACAGAGCTATAATGAAGTTAGAAGTACACACAAACAAACACACAGCTATAATGAAGTTAGAAGTACACACAAACAGACACACAGCTATAATGACGTTAGAAGTACACACAGACACACAGCTATAATGAAGTTAGAAGTACACACAAACAAACACACAGCTATAATGAAGTTAGAAGTACACACAGACACACAGCTATAATGAAGTTAGAAGTACACACAGACACACAGCTATAATGAAGTTAGAAGTACACACAGACACACAGCTATAATGAAGTTAGAAGTACAAACAAACACACAGCTATAATGAAGTTAGAAGTACACACAAACAGTCTTTCTGTTTCTCCTCTCTAAATTCAATTAGTCTGGTTGACGTCTCTGTTCAGCTATTACATTCCACTCCTTGCCACTCCTGTCTTTGGCAAATTAAAGAAGTGACAACCCACTGGGCACAGACCGTCAAAACAACATCTTTTCTACGTTGGTTAATTGTCATTTCGTTGAAATTACATGGAAACAACGTTGATTCAACCAGTATGTGACCAGTGGAAAGGAGTGGAATGTTAGCGAAAATGACTGGTACCCAGACAAAAATGATATAGGTTTGACAGGCCGTGTGTTACTATTGCCAAGGTGTATTGTTTAAACCTCTTCCCCTGCCTCACTTAGGTTGCAGGGGATGATGAGAGTTGGTCCAGCAGTGATGGAAAGGTTTTAGAAGTTCTCCTTGAGATGGAAAGAGAGAGAGAAAGGAGAGACGAGGTATAGTAGCTATCACAGCTCTGTGTGTATGTGTGTGTCTGTGTATTACACCTGTGTTCAAATATAATTCAAATTCTTAATGTTTGAGCTTAAAAAACTTTGAATGATGTTTGTTTCTGAACCCTGATTCTACAGATCTACTGGGACCTTCAGTTGCTCAACACAGGAAAACTCAGAGACTTGTACCACACAGACACACACACCACAGACACACATACAAGAGACACGCACACCATACACCTCAACCAAGACCTGTACCACACCACCAGTCAAGCGCAGTACGACATAGACACACAGAACATACCCACAGAGAAGGAAAAGGGAAAGGAGAGAAAAGAGGGAGGAGTGTGTGGGTGGAGACTGAGGAGAGCAGTTAGACAGCGCTGGGCCAGGTAAGCTGTGAGTTTGTAAGACTCTCTCTGTCTCCCTCCCGCTCTCTTTCTCTCCCCTTATCTGTCTGCCCCCCTCTCATTTCTGTGTGTGTGTGTCTGTCCCCAGACTGGTGCAGGAGGGTGTGTGTGGAGCCCTGCCGTCTTTAAGTGGTGGTCGGGGGTCAGGGGTGAGAAGTCAGGCATTGGGGTGTGTCTCTCTGTCAGAGCTACTCCTACTGGTAGGAGTGAAGTATGATGCCGTCACACACATACTCTTCACAGAGATGCTGCAGGAACACCATGGTGAGACACACACATACTCTTCACAGAGATGCTGCAGGAACACCATGGTGAGACACACACACACATACTCTTCACAGAGATGCTGCAGGAACACCATGGTGAGAACATACCAGAGATGGTGCAGGAACACCACACACACACACACATACTCTTCACAGAGATGCTGCAGGAACACCATGGTGAGACACACACACACACATACTCTTCACAGAGATGCTGCAGGAACACCATGGTGAGACACACACACACATACTCTTCACAGAGATGCTGCAGGAACACCATGGTGAGAACACCACACACACACATACTATTCACAGAGATGCTGCAGGAACACCATGGTGAGACACACACACACATACTCTTCACAGAGATGCTGCAGGAACACCATGGTGAGACACACACACACATACTCTTCACAGAGATGCTGCAGGAACACCATGGTGAGACACACACACACATACTCTTCACAGAGATGCTGCAGGAACACCATGGTGAGACACACACACACATACTCTTCACAGAGATGCTGCAGGAACACCATGGTGAGACACACACACACACATACTCTTCACAGAGATGCTGCAGGAACACCATGGTGAGACACACACACACATACTCTTCACAGAGATGCTGCAGGAACACCATGGTGAGACACACACACACATACTCTTCACAGAGATGCTGCAGGAACACCATGGTGAGACACACACACACACATACTCTTCACAGAGATGCTGCAGGAACACCATGGTGAGACACACACACATGTGTATACTCAGTACATATCATCATGTTTATGATATTACAGGGCTGGTTGCCTGGAAGGCACTGTTGCCATGGGAGCGTGAGGAGAGGGAGGCGGAGCTAGGTTTGCTATGGGAGGAGACTCAGGAGTCAGATGACATGCTGAGTCTGTCTGACCTACCTGGAGCCTTCAGGATATACAGGTAACACACACACTTAGGATAGTTTTAGGCTGTGCATAACAAAGATGCACACTGAGTTTATATTGAGGAGTGATCTAATTGATTGGCAAACCTGAGGATGAGCAGGTATATGTGCAGCAGATGGCTATGCCTCTGACCAGGTGATGATATGATTGACAGGTGCAGTGAGGGTGTGTCCCTGAGGGGCTGTCCTGATTGGGTGAAACCCAGGGAGCAGTCTTGGTCGGCCATCTCTCTCCTCACTGAAATACACACCAGCCTTGAGCACGAGACAAACACTCTCACTGCCCTGGCCAAGAGGTACAAACACATACAGACACACACACCAATTCCACAATAACAGCCCTGACGAGAGGCAAGCACAACATTTTCCAGGTCCTGCAATAAGCCAATTACAACCTTGACTATCAGATCATGTCCTTCTGCCACTGCAGACTGGACAGGGAAACCCTGCAGTTGATGGGTCTGTATGCCAGCCTGGCCACCATCAGAGCTCAGAGGGAGACACTGTCCCGTGGTGCACTGCTGGCAGCCAGACAGGACTGGGAGACATGGTGAGGCCTTCATGACAACCACAATGGGAATAAGTCTCTGACTTTAATGTGTCAACGATTTCCTACATCTGCCTTGTTTTTAGGCCCAGGATTATAGGGTCCTGCAAGAGAGATCAGGCCCAGCTCTGGCTGCAGGAGAAGGAGGAGGAGGAGGAGGAAGAAGAGGAATCCTCTGTCTTTCAACAACAGGTTATGTCTAGTATCTGTCAGTAACACTGCTGTTGCCTCTTTGTTTTACTGTTATATGCCTCCCTCCCACCCTTCTCTGCTACTGGAGTTTGACCTCTAGCCTCTGACCAGGTGGTGCTGAGGTGTCTGGTACTGAATCAGGAGTGGGAGAGAAAGTGTCTGCTGAGGCTGCTGCACGGGGACTCCCCAGACAAGTTACAGGGACCAGGAGAGCAGAAGTCACCTATAGAGGGTCAGTCTGTATATCAAATATAGCTAAATGACTGCTTGTATCTATCTGGATCTCTCCTATTATCTGTAATGTAATCAGTGATGTCCAGTAACCAGTTGTGTGACTGTGATCTGTGAGGTGTTGTGTTAGCAGAGTGGGTCCAGCAAAGGGAGGAGGCGCTGAGAGTGGGGTGTATGAGCAGGCTGAGACACACACACACCTTCCTGCTGACTCAGGCCCAAACACATGCCCAGCTCCAGTCCTGTCTTCAGCCCCAAACCCTGCCAGAACAGGGCCCTGCCCAGCCCCAGTCCCAAACCCAATCCTCCCTCCAGCACCAGTCCCAGTGGGGAGGCTGTGCTCTGGTCCTGCTGGTTGAGCTGATGGATCTCCAGGAGGCCCAGGTCTCTGCAGTGCTGTCAACTCTACTGGACAGGGTCAGTCACAACACTGTGTTAAAATCAAAGCAACTTTCCATTGTGGCTACACTGGCAGATCTATTTGGTCCACCATTTGAAGTGTGTGTGTTTGTGTGTCTGTGTGCATTGCGTCCGTGTCCAGGGTGAACAGTGCCTGCTGTCCCTGATAGAAGAGTATGAGTCTGAACTCAGAGAGCCTCGTCTCTCCTGCTTGCTCACACTGCTCACCTCTAACCCCTGCCTGGCCTCGGACCCCAACACACTACTGACTGTTGTTGACCCCTGCCTGGGGCCTTCTGACTCAATCTCAGTCCAGAACATCTCCTCAGCCTCCCCGCCCACAGACCTGACCAGAGGTGACCCAGAACACCAACACACAGGGGACCTCTGCACAGGTAATACACAGACACACAAACACACAAATCATGAAAAAAGACACATCACATATTGTGTGCATGTGTGTCTCCAGGCTGTGGGACGGCCCTGGCCCCGGAGGACCTGCCCTATCTGGAGATCCTGTGTGTTTCAGACACCATCCACTCCCTCGACACACACCACACACCCTCTGCCTCCAATGGATTCTCTGCAGAGCGAGAGGTGTGTGAGGGACGAGAGGCGAGGGAGGGCAGCCACAGAAAGACTCCTCAGAGCTATGAGAAGCAGGGTTCTCTCATCACTCTGGCCTGGAGCAAACCACCGGATGGAGACACTGAGCAGCAGACAGGAACAGTAAGATATGCTACATTACCTCACATACAGATCTACAATCAGAAACACATCCTTGGCCCACACAGATCTAGGATCAGAAACACTACCTCACACAGATCTAGGATCAGAAACACTAACGCACACCAGACCTGGCATAGTTTTAACTATGCTTAATGGAAATTAACTATTTTTCCAGGGGAACAAATAGATCCCAAAAATGACTACTTTTCAAAATTATTTGAATACAGATCTGAGAAAGCAACAACATTTTCAAAATGTTAAAATAACAATGTTAAAATATCTGAATACAGATCTCAGGAAGTGACTACTTTTCTGAAACTATTGGGTTGATTTCCTTCAACTAATGGCAGGGCTGTATCTGGAACTGCATGTTGAAGATAAAAATATATGAAAGTCATATTTGATCTACACAATACATTTCTATCTGAACATTCTGTAACTGTCCATTCTCCTGAATGTCCATTGCCCCACGTCAAATAAGTCGTGTAAGTTGTGATGCTCAACTACTGTATGACTCTATCAACATGCCACTGAATCTGTCGAAAGCTGCAATTCATTTTATGATACCAAAAATACTTCAGAGTAATTCAAAGCCAATTGCAAACATTGCAAACAGCAAGTTGGATGCTTACAGAGTTAAATCAACACTGAAAGTGTGGAGTCTGTGGACCCATATAGGCACTGAAACAGTGTTAAAATTAACACACTGTTTAGTGTAAAGTCTTATTGAAATATTTCCCAGAGTGCCTCGAGTAAGTTGTAGAGTTACCACCCATGAGTGTATTTGTTAGTGACAGAGACATGTTTCATAACGCCTTGTTTTGAGGGGCTGGATTTACCCTAATACAGGGGCCAGAAACTATACACATCACATTGAACCAAAACCACAACCATCATTATTATATTTCCCAGCATGCTCTATGGTCGGTAGATAAAAAAACATTGTTTCAATATCTATGTTTGTGCATGTACATTGATTGATTGATTAATCTTATGCGACACAAATACTTTTTTCTAAACAAATCCATTGAAGTTAGATGTTTTTTTGCACCCCTTATTGAAATGTTTGTTCCAGTTTAAATGCCTTAGGTCATTCTAATCCATACATTTAGCTAGTGTGGCCATGAAGGTAGGGGTAAGATGGTGGACAGGGAAATAAATAGTAATCGGAAGCCGAGGCTTTCTGAGAGCTTCGGTGCTTTCACCAAATTGTGCTGAAAAACAGTTATTTTGTCGGTGCTTCGTTATCTATTCACAATGCACATTAGAGACATCTGCTGGTCAACAATAAATAGCAGTGTGTGATCATTTACAAAATATCTTTTTTAATCCATTTCATTATAATACGGTGGCGCACCGGTAAATCGTTGCCTTTAGTAACTTATAATGGTTTGCATCTTACATTATGCTTCCCTTTTTCACCTACAAGTTGACTATATTTCAAAAACTGAATCTATTACATTATTTAGGATGCTTAAGACATAAGCTTATACTACACTAAATACAAATAATACTTGAACAACAGTGCAGACAAAACCATTTCAAACTAGTGTGCCTTCAACGTGATTCAACCTTATACCTTTCACGTCCCTGTTCCACAGTCCCCTACTCTACCTGCTATGCTACTAGTCAGGTGAAACTTTATATACAAAATCCTAACTCTATTTGAAAGTACAGTGTCCAGTAGAGGACAGTGTCTGAAAGCAGCATGAAATGGGAAAAAGCAGTGAAACCATGGTGAAATCAGTGGGATCTCACATTTTGCAACACACGGGATGCAGTCCAAACACTTAAAAGAAACATCCTCATCCACTTACCCACCTTATGCCCTCGGGGGAATCCCCGTCGGCCATCTTGGAGGGCGGTCCAAATGGTTAGCCCAGCAAGTTTGCAACGTAAGCCCCTCAGCGCTCGTTTTTAGTCGGCTTTGCGAGTGTACAATTATGTTCACTCCGGGGCCTGAATCTCCCCATCATTCAATTTGCGACGATTGTACATCCGCTAAGAAAAGTCAGCGAAGTGTATACTCGTCAGACGTCATGATACATCATCAGAAGTGTCTTCTTAATTTGAGGGCTGAGGGGATAGGGTGTGTCTTTTAAGTGTTTGGACCGGTATGAAACAGCATGTGATCAAATTAAGCTTTGTATGTTATTGATGACGTACCTCTGATTAAGCGATTTCGACACATCCCTCATACTGTAGCTCCAGTATCAAATGTAACATCACGAGAAAAAAAAAGAGAAAAATGGAACATACAATAAGTAAATATGGAATGGGAGAATGAACAAGCCTTCTAGAAGATCTTATGAAGGAGAACATGGTGGATGGAAAAAAAAGTACAAAATTGGAACATGTTTTGAGTGAATATGGAGTGGTGGATCACACCCAACTTTTGGAAAAGCTACAGAAGGAAATTGAACGTGACGAGAGTGAGGATGAATCAATTGTGGTGGCAGGTGGTGTGAAGACCGCCAAGTTTGAGCCTCGTCCTTATGATGACAAAGATGATTCTGGCCCAGTGTGGTGGCAGGTGGTGTGGTGAAGACCGCCAAGTTTGAGCCTCGTCCTTATGATGACAAAGACGATTCTGGCCCAGTGTGGTGGCAGGTGGTGTGGTGAAGACCGCCAAGTTTGAGCCTCGTCCTTATGATGACAAAGACGATTCTGGCCCAGTGTGGTGGCAGGTGGTGTGGTGAAGACCGCCAAGTTTGAGCCTCGTCCTTATGATGACAAAGACGATTCTGGCCCAGTGTGGTGGCAGGTGGTGTGGTGAAGACCGCCAAGTTTGAGCCTCGTCCTTATGATGACAAAGACGATTCTGGCCCAGTGTGGTGGCAGGTGGTGTGGTGAAGACCGCCAAGTTTGAGCCTCGTCCTTATGATGACAAAGACGATTCTGGCCCAGTGTGGTGGCAGGTGGTGTGGTGAAGACCGCCAAGTTTGAGCCTCGTCCTTATGATGACAAAGACGATTCTGGCCCAGTGTGGTGGCAGGTGGTGTGGTGAAGACCGCCAAGTTTGAGCCTCGTCCTTATGATGACAAAGACGATTCTGGCCCAGTGTGGTGGCAGGTGGTGTGAAGACCGCCAAGTTTGAGCCTCGTCCTTATGATGACAAAGACGATTCTGGCCCAGTGTGGTGGCAGGTGGTGTGGTGAAGACCGCCAAGCTTGAGCCTCGTCCTTATGATGACAAAGACGATTCTGGCCCAGTGGGAGTGAGATTGTCGGAGAGAAGGTATCATTGCCTTGTGGCCAAGGGTGATCCATTTAAAAAGGATTATTTTCTCACTCGCCCCTTGCCCTGCAAGTGTATTCTCGTCACACGTCATGATACTTCATCAGAAGTGTCCACTTAAATTTGAGCTTTTGGACCGCAACCTGTGACTTGCTTTCCTATCTGGAGCAGGACGCGGTTGAAAGTAGTGGTAAGTGGAGTGGCGTTAAGTGTTGAGGAGGATCAACTGAAGTTGAAGATTCCCGGTGTGTGTGACTCGCTGTTGGGTGCGATGCAGACCCAGTGGAGAGCGTGGTGAAACAGAGAAGACACTGTCTGTACTACTGAGTTTTTCCATTTCAGATTACCGTGTTTTAGTTGTTAAATTTATGGTCATGTGGCAGTAGTGTGCAAGAGGGAGATTCCTAGATGTTAGAAGTGTGCATGAGGACTTGAGACAATGGAATGTGTATTATCGGTGGAAAAAGATGTGTGTAAACTGTATGTAAACCATGCTTCTCTCTGTGTGTAAACATGGTGCTGGTTGTCAATTGTACCACAGAAACGGAATATAAATCACAGAGGATAGATGTTGTGGTGGCAGCTGCAGAGAAGTACTTGGGTGTACGAGATTTTACTGCATTAAATGTATACATTTTGAACAATAGAGTCCCATTCTCCCAGGCTGCTGGCCTGGAGTAGGATCAGGTAGGACCAAAGTAGTTGAATAGTGGTGAGGTTTTAACATGTAATGAATTCATACTACAGAATAGTAAGCAGCCAATACAGTAGTTGGCGGCATGCACCTTTAATATTTGTTTGCAGACCACCATAATACCGAAGAAGAACAAGCCATACAATTTATGTAATAACCTCATTATTATGGAATTCTAAAGCAATTTTTTGTGTCATGATGTGGCCCTCTTTGGGTATAGCGTGCCTTCCCCCCTTCTCTCTCGTCTACACCCAGGCTGCTGTTATCTCAGGTCGTAAATTCCTGGAGGAGACTCTCTTCCTCATGGCCAGACAGTATAGAGAGAGAAACGGTTTCACAGGAGAACAACGGAACCTCTTCTCCAGCAAACTGTTTATACAAGAGTCTCAGTTAGGAGGCTTGCATCTAATTGTTGTATAAAATGAATGAGTAAAGATGAAACTATTTGTGAAATTATGTAATTTAATTTTGAACTGTTTAATGAAGGAAACTCCAATTGCCTTTGGAGTTTAACTAAATCATTGGCCCGCCCCATGAGCACAGACTTTAATCTGGCGTCATGGGACAGCCCCTTTCTGCTCTCCCGAATATAACCCCCACCGTAGGAATTTATCTTCAGACCATGCTTCTCTCAATCATTAGAGGGCTACGGTTTGAGTAGTGACCATGCTTCTCTCAATTACGAGAGGGCTAAGGTCTGAGTAGAGACCAGCTTACCTCGATAACCACGAGAGGGCTAAGGTTTCAGACGATTGCGGAATTCTTAACCATATCACGTGTTTCAACTCTGAGACTATCGAACCGACAGAATAAGAACAAATCTTGGATACTAATTACTTGTCTGCAGCTAGGAATTGTGTACCATTGAATGACAACTGCCGAAACATATATCCTATAACAACATTGCTGAATGTTACTCTGAACTATCCATTCTAACCACGGCAGAGAGAGAGAGAGAGAGAGAGAGAGAGAGAGAGAGAGAGAGAGAGAGAGAGAGAGAGAGAGAGAGAGAGAGAGAGAGAGAGAGAGAGAGAGAGAGAGAGAGAGAGAGAGAGCGGACAAACTCTCCAAAAGAAACAAACTTTCCAACAGAGATTACAACGACACACTGAGCGTAAATATATATATTGATTGCAATTATTCCCGATGAGTGAGCGTTCATGTGCAAAGGATTATCATTTCAATTGTTATAATTATCAACTTTGTAGTGTCTTTTATCTTTCGCGCCCTCCTCAGTCCCTTTGTCTAACAAGCCGCCATGCCGGTTTAGCCCACTAGGGAACATTCCCCTATCATTTACTTGTAACCATATCTACTTATTTGTTTTGTGCATTTCTGTGATTATTTGGTTAGTAAATAAATGATTTAAGACAATTGATGTATGGATGATTCATAGTGAAGACTAGGTTCATGCAGATAACCAACAATTTACGACGTTTGGCATGAGACTAACGTGAGGTAAAGAAAAATGTATTCATTAGAAGACTAATTGATCAGATATTAAATTATCTGAAAGTTACATTAGAAAAATTATAACTTTGTAATCTGAATAATTTCCTTGGTGCCCCGACTTCCTAGTTAATTACAGTTACATGATTAATTTAGTTTAATCACGTAATAATAAGATTATTTTTTATAAAAATAAGTGTTCAGTTTAATGATGCCAAGGACGAGACACTAGCTAAGTCTTATGTAACAACAATGTTGCTATTGTTATGATAAAAAAAGTTACTACAGATAAGAAATTGATGTCAAGTGTTACAGTAATACAGTATGTCTCACTTATTTTGAAAATATGTTGTCATTTTGATGCTGCAAACATGGTCTTCTCTAATGTTGAGGTGATTCAATGTACCTCAAGTATGTCATTCTAGCTATAGTCTATATTCATATCTAAGAACCCTCCAAACCATATGCTTATGATAATATATTTAGACTGATTCAACTACAGTGCCTTGAGAAAGTATTCATACCCCTTGACTTATTCCAAATATTGTGTTACAGCCTGAATTCAAAATGTATTACATTCATATTTTGACTCACTCATCTACACACAATATCCCATAATGACAAAGTGAAAACATGTTTTTAGAAATCTTAGCAAATGTATTGAAAATGAGGGCGAAGGTTCACCTTCCAACAGGAGAACAACCCTAAGCACACAGCAAAGACAACACAGGAGTGGCTTTGGGACAAGTATCTGAATGTCCTTGAGGGGCTCAGCCAGAGCCCAGACTTTAATACTGAATCTGAATACTTTCCGAATGCACTGTATATAAACTATATTTGGCCCATTTCCGTCTCACACACAGATCTAGGATCAGAAACACTGTCACACAGAGATCTGAACTGTGTATTCTTTGTGTTGTGGTTATGTAGGTCATGTCTACTGCAACAGAGCAACAAGAGGAAGTGGGTGAGGTGAGTGTGCACTGTGACACACACAACACCCCCGGATACACACCCTATGACGCACCTGGACACATACACTACAACGACACAACCAGAGACACAGACCAGGTGAAGGTGTTGGACTCGTCTCTGTTCCAGTACAGCTCTGAGGTTGAACAGCTCTTACCGCCTACAGACCAGCACCCCATCACGGGCCAGGTAGTCTGTTAGTCTCTCTAAGATTCCGTCTGGCTCTCATATTCCATGTGGCACTCTTAAGATTCTGTTTGGCTCGCCAATGTTCCAGCTGGCTCACTAAGGTTCAGATTATAACTGTGATGACTGTGTGTGTTGCAGAAGGAGTTGGTGATGGAGCAGTCAGAGAAGACAGAAACACTTTCTAATGTGCCCACACACACCCCTATCACACACACTGAGGAGCCTCCAACATGGGGCAGAGCCCAGCAGGAGGCTGAGAAAAGGTGCGGAAGTCCACCTGTCAATGAGGAATACACTGATGACCTCACTGCTTTGGGAGCCAATGGAAGTGCTTACCCACCCTCTTTGGGAGGGGAGAGGGAGGACATGACAGAGCTCTGGGCCCTGAGTAGACCTGCACCCCTTACATCAGCCCAGGAGACCCTCAACACCCCACACATTACTCTAGAGGGAGACAGATCAATGGAGGGAGAGAAAACAATGGGGAGTGTGATGGAGAGAGAGAGGACATTGGAGCCAGTCTCTATGATGGAGAGAGAGAAAACAATGCGCAGCTTGGTGGACCTGCAGAGGAAGGTGGAGCAGAAACAACAGCGAGACAGAGAGAGACAATTACTGAGGGTGAGATGGAGGGGGGGGGTGATCAAGAGAAGGGAGAGAGAAAGAAGGAATGGAATAGACAGGGACAACTACTGAGGGTGTGTGAGAGAGCGATGTACAGAGGGTGGGTTTTAGGAAGAAAGGCACAGGAGAAAGATTTTTTTTATTTATAGATGTCACTAAGGCATGTGACTACTTCCTGTGTGTCAGGTCCAGGAGCGGCTGTCAATCATTCAGAACAAGAAGTCCCAGGAAGACCTGATGGGCCTCAGACAGACTGACAGACTCCGACACCTCACACATAACCTGCCCCAGGTGACAAACACACACACAACCACATGTAATATACCCCATTGTCAGGCATTTGAGCGGGTGTGTGATTCTGGACTGTGTGTTTCTGTCAGGCGGATAAGAGCCAGCAGAAGACAGTGGTCAGAGAAAGACTGGAGCAGCTGAGGAGAGAACGCTCCTATGTCATGCAGTCCAAACGAGACAGGTAACACACACATTATGTAAGAGATACAGGTAACAAACCAGACTGGTGTCAAGTTCCACCTTTCACTCGTTCTTTATTCCCCCTCTTTCACTTTTGCTCTCCCTCCTCCCAGGAATACAGCAGGCTTCAAGGAGCTGCTGGGTCCAGTGAGACTCCACAGTGCAGAGACAGACGACACTGCTGACTCACTCAGGCTAGCCACCAGCGCAAGCTAATTATGCTATTCCTACACAGCTGTCTCATTAGAAATCTGCTGGTATTTGCTGGTTAATGTCCCACCCCAGCTGATCCCCCCTCAATCTGTCAGTCACTACACTATTACCCACCCTGTTTACAAGCCACATTAGCCATTTCTGGCTTCTTCTGTCATTGGCTTATACTGTAGCCTGATAAGTGTATGAACACAAAAACAGAGCTGATGGTGACAGTTTATTATACAGTTTAATTGTCATCCTAACAAACATGAGCATCATCAACAATAATAACATCATTTACTAAATAAAGCCCCTGTCTGTAGCGTGTCCCTCCAGTGGCCTATATAGCATATATACAGTGACAGTCAGATGACTACATCTCTACAGTTTAAAGTAGCCTCCTATCCACTCCATCTGTACTGATCTGACAGAACGACATGAGCAAGGAAATCCATGTGTGGCCTAGTAAACCATGCTGCTTTCACCTGGATCATGTTCAATAGTGCACACTAATGCAAAATGTTCAAACAGGAAATTATTGTTTTTCCAGGTAGTGTTCCAAAACATTTGTGCCAACTGACCATGACCATGCGGTCTTGTCCCATCAGTGCAGATGAAGAACAGGAATTTGGATAGGAGGGAAGGAGGCAACTGTAGAGTATTGAGATGTGACCGTGCACAGGGGCTGGGGTTGGTATTTACAGAGCTAAGGGAATGGAAGCTGAGATGGCATGTGTGACAGTTGTACTGGCATGGAAAGTTGTGTATAATGCACAGGTCAGAGGTTAGGGGCTAAATGTTACATGGTCAAGGTGGGAGAGAAGTTCAACACATTCAATTGTTTTTATCTTTAATTGAACATAAAACGAGGTCTCCATTCACATTGGCGATACACACAACACACACCGCTATGAGCAGAGAAGCCAGAACATTCTACAGCAGCTCACACACACCCAGCTCCTAAAATCACACACGCACACACACACTCAGTTTAGAGTATGCTACTCAAGACAAGCTCTGCGGTCACACGCACGCATGCGCAAAAGCACAATCCTCACACAGAAGAGAAACATGTTGTTTTCTGACAAAGGTAAATAAGCCTAAAGATTCAAGCTATTTTATTGGTGGAGAGAAATCTGACCAGGTAGTCCCGAGGTGCCTCAGCGATGGGAGACGTTTGAGCTTACAGGAAGCAATACAATAGCTTTCTGTGTGGCTCAGCAGGCCGCTGTGTAGACCAGGGGCTATGGTAGGTCTGTGTTAAATGTGTTTTCAGCATGCGCTGGTGTGTGACTAAGACTAGACTACGACACTGAAGCCTGTTAGAAGATAAATTAATAATTTCACTAGACAATATTTTCATTTTGTACACAAGGTTCCCAAATGACAACGTTTCCAGACAGATGTAGAGCCTACAAACCTAAGATGTCAAATGGCCACTAAACATCCATCACAGCCTGCTGACCACACTCAAACACACACACTGATTGGCTGATGGAGGAATGAAGAGGATTGAGGGTCCTGATGGGACCTGGGGGAGGGGCAGTGGAGGGGTGCCCTTCCCTCAGAGTACTCAACAGATGGGCGCACAGACCAGTGAGAGAAGGGTGTGTATGTATTCAGTCTACTGGTGGGCACACTGTACCCCTGGGCCATGTGGTCCACCCTCCTCATCAGAGCTGTCGTTGTAGGCCTCTCTCCTGGCCCCCGCTGACCCCTGACCTCTGACCTCACAGTCCTGGAGGTCAACCTCTTCCGCCTCCGATGAGATAACTGGAACCTCCGCACGCCCAGGCAGCAGATCCTCCAACTCCTAAAACATACAGGCAAAACACACATTCTGCATATCTCAGTACCAGGTTAGCCAGTAATAGCGGTCTTTATTATTATTATTATTATTTTGGATGATACAAAAATGTAATCAGCCTATAGGTTAATTTGCATAATTTAGTGTAATTAAATTGACAGGTGTATTTTTGTTAGTTTCAAGATTATTATTTACACACACACAACATACAGATAAAGAGCCAAGTTTATGCAGAAAATTGGTCAGACTGTGCAAGAGCTGCAGCTACAGCTCCTGTTGCTGCTGGAGTGAAACACGCCCGATCATTGCACAACAATTCTAAATGAATTCACGTGATAACTGTTTTGATAGCCACCATTAAAAATAGGTACTATTTTTATTTATCAACTGGTAATTGAAGTGCACTTCCCATTCAAATGCATATACAGGTCCTTCAGAAAGTACTCACATGCTAACTTTTTCCACATTTTGTTGTGTTATAGTCTGAATCACCTTTGTTAAGTGATTATTTGACAATCAGATGAAAACATCATGACTGGTTGTTTATGCCACATGTCCATAAGGCTAGAGGAAGCTAACAGGATGACTACACTGTGAGCGTTGCAAAATAAATGTAGAAATGTATGTTTTTCAATTATTGCACCCACACTGCTCCCGCGCGCCAACGAGCGTCTGCGTTGCCAAGGGCTAAAATAGAAGTCAGTTCTATTTCTGACGCAGATCGCGTTGCAAGTCCTACCTCTCCCATCTCCTCATTGGTTTATAGAAGCAGGTACCCACGTGCCATCTCCTCATTGGTTATACCCACGTGGGTGACTGAAAGACGAACGAGGTCAGTGGCGGTACTGTACCTAATTTATGAAAGTTATCAATCGCAATATAAAGTCAAGAGAAGAAAATCAAATCAAATCAAATTTATTTATATAGCCCTTCGTACATCAGCTGATATCTCAAAGTGCTGTACAGAAAAGGCATGGAAGGAAGAGCGATGACTAGAAAAGAGTCGGTTGACCGTTTTATGTCAGAGTAGAAGACCTTCAGGTAAAATAACAACTCAATGTTTATATCCCAGGACATATTAGCTAGCAACAGCAAGCCAGCTAAAATTGACAAATTAGCTAGCAAGTGCAAGCTAACTAGCCATAAATGTTTAATGCTTTTTGACCTGTCCCCAAATTAATATAATTGGTTCAGTTTGTTTTGAAATTTTAACCTGCGTGTCGTGATCGCGTTTGGTGTGGGGGGGACAAAATAATTATATAAGTATGCACGATGGCGCACACACGCAGCCAGTTTGGGTTCCGTGTATTTTTTGGATTATAATTTTCTTTTTTTTAAGTGGCCGCGCACTTGGGTGTCCCGTAGCAACACAATCTCACACGCAATTTGTGCATATTTCTCCAAAAAGTATTTCAGGAGATTGTGCGTTTTTGTGCAGCTTAATTCGTGTGAAGACACATTTTTGTGCGACTTCATTCAAAGGAAAATACATTTGAGGGCAAACTTCGGAACAATCTTTTGAAAATTATTGGAGCAATGCATATTGGGCAATGGTGTTTTACACTGACTTGTCCCACACTTGTTTGTTTGTTTGTATATATATATATATATATATATATACACACACAAACATCTCACACGTTTACAACCCAATATTGTTAATCAACCACGTTGTCATCGAAATACTTATAATAGCAGCCTTACGTTAATGCCAATGCTGTTTTCTTTGCAAGTTTTCACTTAATACTTTGGGATACTGGTGCTGTGTCGGAGTTTATGAGGGTTGCCAGATTGGAGTAAAAAGCTGTATTTGTCAGATTGTAAAACAAATCTGTTTAGTTTAAATCCCCTGGTGAAACTGTGGTATTTGCAACTGTGATCAATTAAACAGGTTAATGTAAAATAATGAATTATGTTGGCTTACACTTATGGCACTTCCAAGGCAGTTTCATGATGATTATTACAGTCGTGTCAATCATGTTATATACTTAGGCTATTATAACAAGGCATATGCAAGCATTGTTGGCTAGACTTTCATGGCAATGGCCATTAGAGCTCACTTTTCCACTATGAGCCCTGGTTAGAGTCCCTATTGCAGCTTTCACTTTATTCCGCTATATTGGTGGCAGCGTTTGGATCACCTCCAGCTCACATCTAGTTATGTGATCTAGAGGTGGGAAGCATTCGGTTTTTCAACATTGTGTTGGGTTTAATTACATTGATATATCTAGTGAACAATGGATAAGCAACAATGGGAGTGACAGAAGTAGTTACTACAGGTGTAATCAAGCCTTACATCAAAGTTGCCTGAAGCTGAATGGAAAGTCCTATGGAATGGAAAGTCCCTGACCAGTTATTCAGAAGAAACTCCTCTGTGATCCACATCATATGGGCAGACAAATAACGTAAGATTGTTATGCAGCAAAACACAACTATCCTTTTTTAGGATGCAGACCAGTAATATGAATCACTGTTGATCCATCCTGTTCTGATCTAATGAGATGGATGTAGGATTTTCTACGGCCTAGAATCGAGGCCTTTCACAGTCATGGAAGACATTGCTACGCCCTTCTTGATTCTCATTGGCGAAGACTGAACTCAAGTTAGGGGTCAGGCTCTTCTATACTACTTTGTCCAACATGTTATACCCCAGAGGTTGAAAATAAACCCTTTTAAAGGGGATATAACTTGTATCATTATAGGGCTAGGAAAGCCATAGCCTAATGGCTTCAGACAGAATTTCTCACTATTTATTTACAGAGAGCAATTTCTGTTTTATAACAGGTATTATCCATTTATTTACAGTAGTGTGTCAATTAATTATTGCTTTCTTCCTTGGAAATACAGAATATGTATAAAATGCCAAATATACCAAAAGCTAAATCAAGCAGAGATTTACAACTATTTAACCATGTTAATCATTTCTGAAACATGAAAACTACAAACATTTAACCAAAGAATGAATACATGACAACCATAGCATTGAAGGCAAGGAAGTCAGCGAGCATCTGGCCTCACTTGATAAAAATTTAAAAAAGTATACAAAAACTTGCCAATCAGCGTTGAGCTAAACTGAGCAAGCTCAATTGTGAATGGTACAGGAGCACCCCAAAAAAAGTGTCAGGGGAAACTAGCTTAAATGTTGGCGTCACTCCTATCAAATCCCATTGAGAGCACACATCATTGACAGAAAAACTTGAGTTGCTGCATCTCCTTGTGTTGTTGCCCTCTGGTGGCTGGCTAGCTAGCTAAAATTGTCCCGTTCCTAAATTAGCCATACTGGAGATAGGGATTTGGACTTGTGGTTTTGCTGAAGTTTATGTACTGGCCAATGATTATAACAGCTCTTCTGATCCAACCATTCACTCATACATTGATGTGCCCCTGGCCTGAGAGGATGGAAGTTCAACATGTAGCTAGATGTAGAAGGCTAATGTAGCTAACATTGCCCAAGAATGGAAGTTAGGCTAGTGAGCAAGCATTTTAGCCAGGTAGCCAACAAAAAATAAAACTGTGTACTGTATGACAGAGTGATAGACTGTTTTGTCTAGGCATATGCAAGGCACACAGGTTAACAGGTTAGAGAGCAAACAACGCAATTATCACAACACATGTTGTAATATGGATTTTGGGGGGAGGGGTATCACCTATAGGCCTTCCAAGTGGCGCAGTGGTCTAAGTTCTGATGCGTCACAACAGCTGTGTCACAGCCGGCCGTGACCGGGAGACACATGAGGCGGCACACAATTGGCCCAGCATCGTCCGGGTTTGGACTGGACTTTACTTGGCTCATCACACTCTAGCGACTCCTTGTGGTGGGCCGGACGCCTGCAGGCTGACCTCGGTTGTCAGTCCAAAAGTGTTTCCACTGACACATTGGTGCAGCTGGCTTCCGGGTTAAGCGGGCAGGTGTTAAAGAAGCGTGGTTTGGCTGATCATGTTTCGCAGGACGCATGACTTGACCTTTGCCTCTCCCGAGCCCGTTGGGGAGTTGCAGCAATGAAACAAGATCGTAATTGGATCACAATTGGATATAATGAAATTGGGAAGGAAAAGGGGGTACATTTTGTTTTGTTTTATTAATTGATATGACAGTTTCAATAAATTACTTAAATGGCAGCGTTTTTTTATTGACCGAATATGAGACAATTTAGCAATTAGGATTCGTTATCTATAATGGTAGCCAGAAGCTGGCCAAAAGCTGGCCAGAAGCTTGTTAGCTTCTTTACTGGCTAATCGATAGTATTCAGCTAACCACGGTTTGTGGTCATCAGCTATCCTTTAGCTCGAAAATCTACGCCATTTTTGTACAGCGCGGCTCAGACCGGAATATACCGGACCCATTTTCTCTCCATGTCCCCGGATTTCAACCGCAAGCTCTGGACATTTACACCTGGATCTCGCAGCTAGCTAGCTGCTATCTGTGTGACTATCGGCTTACGTCGATCCCGGAGCAAACATAAATTATTTCGGAGCTAGCCAGCTGAAGAGTTCCATCAGCCACTCCTGGGCTACAATCACCTATCCGGACCCGTTTTACTGCCAACGCGGAACCCCACCTGGCCTTCACAACTGGACTACCGACGTTATCTGCCCGAGGGAGTTATCCAGCTGGCTCCTCCGTCGCGACGTTACCTGAACGCCCATCTGAGGCCCGCTTATCGTTAGCTGTCTTATCGGCTGCTATCTGAATAGATCTATCAGACATTTTTTCTTCTTATTGGGCCTCTATAACTATATCTATTTTTTTGCGAATTGGATTGATCACCTCTACCACACGGAACCCCACTAATCCTACCGACGGAAAAGCACAAGGTGGCTAAAAACAGACATCCATCCTATGCTAGCTTGCTACCGATGGCCCGGCTAGCTGTCTGAATCGCCGTGACCCCAACCAACCTCACTACTCACTGGACCTTTTTGATCACTCGACTAAGCATGCCTCTCCTTAATGTCAATATGCCTTGTCCATTGCTGTTCTGGTTAGTGTTTATTGGCTTATTTCACTGTAGAGCCTCTAGTCCTGCTCACTATACCTTATCCAACCTATTAGTTCCACCACCCACACATGTGATGACATCTCCTGGTTTCAATGATGCTTCTAGAGACAATATCTCTCTCATCATCACTCAATACCTAGGTTTACCTCCACTGTATTCACATCCTACCATACATTATACCTCGCCCCCAGAAACCTCCTTTTACTCTCTGTTCCAGATGTTCTCGACAACCAATTCTCATTGCTTTTAGCCCTACTCCTCTTTTCCTCTGGTGATGTAGAGGTGAATCCAGGCACTGCAGTGCCTAGCTCCACTCCTATTCCCCAGTTGCTCTCTTTTGATGACTTCGGTAACCGTAATAGCCTTGGTTTCATGCACGTTAACATTAGAAGCCTCCTCCCTAAGTTTGTTTTATTCACTGCTTTAGCACACTCTGCCAACCCAGTTGTTTTAGCTGTGTCTGAATCCTTGCTTAGGAAGACCAACAAAAATTCTGAAATTTTCATCCCTAACTACAACATTTTCAGACAAGATAGAACTGCCAAAGGGGGTGGTGTTGCAATCTACTGCAAAGATAGCCTGCAGAGTTCTGTCCTACTATCCAGGTCTGTAACCAAACAATTTGAACTTCCACTTTAAAAAAAATCCATCTCTCTAAAAACAAGTCTCTCACTGTTGCCACCTGCTATAGACCACCCTCTGCCCCCTGCTGTGCTCTGGACACCATATGTGAACCGATTGCCCCCCATCTATCTTCAGAGCGTGCTGCGAGGCGACCTAAACTGGAACATGCATAGTCCGCCCCATCCCGCATGCGGGATCGTGACTACAGCCTCAAGCTCATTACCATAACGCAACGTTAGCGATTTCTAAAATCGATTTCTAAAATCGCAAATGAAATGAAATAAATATGCCTGCTCTCAAGCTTATCCTTTTCTTAACAATCCTGTCGTCTCAGATTTTCAAAATATGCTTTAGAACCAGAGAAAATCAATAATTTGTGTAAGAGTGGTGATAGCTAGCTTAGCATTTAGCGTTAGCATTTAGCACGCAACATATTCACAAAAACCAGCAAAGGGATCAAATAAAATAATTTACCTTTGAAGAACTTCAGATGTTTCAATGAGACTCTCAGTTACATAGCAGATGTCCAGTTTTTCCTGAAAGATTCTTGTGTAGGACACATCGTTCCGTTTTGTTACTATGCATTTGGCTACCGAAACTAACCGAAAATTCAGTCACCTACACGTCAAACTTTTTTCCGAATTAACTCCATAATATCGACTGAAACATGGAAAACGTTGTTTGAATCAATCCTCAAGGTGTTTTGTCATATATCTCTTCATTGAAATGGCAGTCCTAGAAGCCTTCTTTGTTCTCTGATTCGGATGGAAAAATACTGGTAGCGGACTTTTGCGCACCAATTTCCACGCAGACACCGTGCGGGACACTTGGCAATTGTAGTCTCTTATGGTCAATCTTCCAATGATATGCCTACAAATACGTCACAATGCTGCAGACACCTTGGGGAAACGCTAGAAAGTGTCCGTTCATTCCTGTCGCATTCACAGCCATATAAGGCGATCATGGAAAACGTACCTTCAGAAATCCTGTTCATTTCCTGGTCGCTCAAACATCTTGGTTTTGCCTGAAGCTTTTGTTCTAAGGCACTCACAGTGAAAATCTTTGCAGTTCTGGAAACGTCAGAGTGTCTTCTTTCCAAAGCTATCAATTCCAAGCATAGTCGAGCATGTTTTCGTGACAAAATATTGCGCTTATAACGGGCACGTGTTTTTATCCAAAAATGAAATACTGCCCCTATAGGACTAACAGGTTAACACCCCAGCCATCCTACAATCTAAGCTTGATGCCCTCAATCTCACAAAAATTATCAATGAACCTACCAGGTACCCCAAAGCCGTAAAGCCGTAAACACGGGTACCCTCATAGATATCATCCTAACCAACTTGCCCTCTAAATACACCTCTGCTGTCTTCAACCAAGATCTCAGCGATCACTGACTCATTGCCTGCATCCGTAAAGGATCAGCGGTCAAGCGATCTCCACTCATCACTGTCAAACACTCCCTGAAACACTTCAGCAAGCAGGCCTTTCTAATCGACCTGGCCGGGGTATCCTGGAAGGATATTGATCTCATCCCGGCAGTAGAGGATGCCTGGTTATTTTTTTTAAATGCCTTCCTAACCATCTTAAATAAGCATGCCCCATTCAAGAAATTTAGAACCAGGAACAGATATAGCCCTTGGTTCTCCCCAGACCTGACTGCCCTTAACCATCACAAAAACATCCTATGGCGTTCTGCATTAGCATCGAACAGCCCCCTGTGATATGCAGCTTTTCAGGAAAGCTAGAAACCAATATACACAGCCAGCCATGGCTAGCTTTTTCAAGCAGAAATTTGCTTCCTGCAACACTAACTCAAAAAAGTTCTGGGACACTGAAGTCCATGGAGAATAAGAACACCTCCTCCCAGCTGCCCACTGCAGTGAAGATAGAAAACACTGTCACCACTGATAAATCCACTATAATTGAGAATTTCAATAAGCATTTTTCTACGGCTCGCCATGCTTTCCACCTGGCTACACCTACCCCGGTCAACAGCACTGCACCCCCCACAGCAACTCGCCAAAGTCTTTCCCATTTCTCCTTCTCCCAAATCCAGTCAGCTGATGTTCTGAAAGAGCTGCAAAATCTGGACCCCTACAAATCAGCCGGGGTAGACAATCTGGACCCTTTCTTTCTAAAATGATCTGCCCGAAATTGTTGCCACCCCTATTACTAGCCTGTTCAACCTCTCTTTCGTGTCGTCTGAGATTCCCAAAGATTGGAAAACAGCTGCGGTCATCCCCCTCTTCAAAGGGGGGGGCACTCTTGACCCAAACTGCTACAGACCTATATCTATCCTACCCTGCCTTTCTAAGGTCTTCGAAAGCAAAGTCAACAAACAGATTACCGACCATTTCGAATCTCACTATACCCTCTCTGCTATGCAATCTGGTTTCAGAGCTGGTCATGGGTGCACCTCAGCCACACTCAAGGTACTAAACAATATCTTAACCGCCATTGATAAGAAACATTACTGTGCAGCCGTATTCATTGATCTGGCCAAGGCTTTTCGACTCTGTCAATCACCACATCCTCATCGGCAGACTCGACAGCCTTGGTTTCTCAAATGATTGCCTCGCCTGGTTCACTAACTACTTCTCTGATAGAGTTCAGTGTGTCAAATCGGAGGGTCTGTTCTCCGGACCTCTGGCAGTCTCTATGGCAGTACCACAGGGTTCAATTCTTGGACCGACTCTCTTCTCTGTATACATCAATGATGTCGCTCTTGCTGCTGGTGAGTCTCTGATCCACCACTACGCAGACGACACCATTCTGTATACTTCTGGTCCTTCTTTGGACACGGTGTTAACAACCCTCCAGGCAAGCTTCAATGCCATACAACTCTCCTTCCATGGCCTCCAATTGCTCTTAAATACAAGTAAAACTAAATGCATGCTCTTCAACCGATCACTGCCTATACCTGCCCAACATCACTACTCTGGACGGCTCTGACCTAGAATTTGTGGACAACTACAAATACCTAGGTGTCTGGTTAGACTGTAAACTCTCCTACCAGACTCAGATTAAGCATCTCCAATCCAAAATTCAAATCTAGAATTGGCTTCCTATTTCGCAACAAAGCACCCTTCACGCATGCTGCCAAACATACCCTTGTAAAACTGACCAGCCCACCAATCCACAACTTCGGCGATGTCATTTACAAAATAGCCTCCAATACCCTACTCAACAAATTGGATGCAGTCTATCACAGTGCCATCCGTTTTGTCACCAAAGCCCCATATACTACCCACCATTGCGACCTGTAAGCTCTCGTTGGCTGGCCCTCGCTTCATACTCGTCGCCAAACCCACTGGCTCCAGGTCATCTACAAGACCCTGCTAGGTAAAGTCCCCCCTTATCTCAGCTCGCTGGTCACCATAGCATCACCCACCTGTAGCATGCGCTCCAGCAGGTATATCTCTCTGGTCACCCCCAAAATCAATTCTTCATTTGGCCGCCTCTCCTTCCAGTTCTCTGCTGCCAATGACTAGAACGAACTACAAAAATCTCTGAAACTGGAAACACTTATCTCCCTCATTAGCTTTAAGCACAAGCTGTCAGAGCAGCTCACAGATTACTGCACCTGTACATAGCCCATCTATAATTTAGCCCAAACAACTACCTCTTTCTCTACTGTATTTATTTTATTTATTTTGCTCCTTTGCACCCCATTATTTTTATTTCTACTTTGCACATTCTTCCACTGCAAATCTACCATTCCAGTGTTTTACTTGCTATATTGTATTTACTTTGCCACCATGGCCTTTACCTCCCTTATCTCACATCGTATATAGACTTGTTTCTACTGTATTATTGACTGTTTGTTTTACTCCATGTGTAACTCTGTGTTGTTGTATGTGTAGAACTGCTTTGCTTTATCTTGGCCAGGTCACAATTGTAAATGAGAACTTGTTCTCAACTAGCCTACCTGGTTAAATAAAGGTGATATAAAAAATAAAAATAAATGGTTATGATAAATTAGGCATTGTGCACAGTGTTGGCATATAGATAAATTCACCGATTTGCAAGTACTCCAACAGTCCATTAAAGGTCTATCCCTAGCCAAAATATGACCAAATGTGGAGGTAATTATTTTATAAAGACTTCCATATAACATTGACACCAGTAGCCTATTTCACTCATGTTCTACTGTTTTTCAAATCAACTTTTTCATTGTCCAGTAGCCAAAAGATCTCCCCTCTCAAAACTTCTAACAGATATGTTCATTTATATCTCACCATGACAACTGTGTTTTCCCGCTAATTGCATTATGGAATGAACACTCACGCGTAGCCTACTGCCATGTGCCCATTGCTGCGCTCATAATGTGAAGAAATAATAGTTTATAAAAATGTTAAGCTAAACGTTCTGAACTGTTGCATCAGCCTCATTGCTCAAAAAAAAATAATGTAGCCTAGACCTATTGGTTGTATGAATTTGGGATCTATCGTCCAACAACTGTCCCAGAGTCTGTTTGGGATAGGCTATTTCTTTCTCGCACAGAATGACAAGCTGACCAATAGAAAAAGTAAATTGCTCTACCATGGGGGATAGTAGATTGACATAGACTAATGATTTTGCTGGTCTTTACTTGTCTTATTGTGCATCAGAATTCGGTAAAAAGGACACACGTAGTTGCATCCTCGACTTGTTCTGTTAAGATGAATTACCATAATCGAAATGTGATTTCTGTCATTCTGAGCACTGTGGGTGGACGGCCTAATTAGGTTATGCACCCAATGCATATGGGACTGGTACATTTCTCAAATGTACAATAAATTAAAATGCTGCCAGTCAAATGTCCAGCGACGCTACATTTTCCTAACAGAAACCCTGCTCAGTACAATCATGTAGACAAAGTGATGGTTGCGACAATGTGTGATGTCCTGGACTGTGAACTAAGTGGTTGGACACCTTAGGCAGGCCAGTTGGTTCTTAGAGGTACTTACAGAGAGTTTCTCAGGACTGATCCAGTTGTTTTCAGGGAACTGGACGTCAAACTTGATGAACAGATCTCCCTTCTCAAATGGGTTCCTGTACTGAGGCATCCCCTCTCCCTTCACCACCCGGATACAACCTGACAAAAACACACAATCATCAATTTAATGATACAGGTTGGACCAAATAGATATATACTTGAGGTGATGTGTGTGTTTTACCTGGCTCTATAACCTTGCCGGGGGGATATTTGACAGCGAGCTGGCGTCCGTCGAGGTGTGTGACTGCCAGTTGGAAGCCACACAGAGCCTCCACCAGGCCGATACGCTGCGTCATGTGAAGGTCATGGCCGTCACGACGGAACCCCTTCAGAACAGACACAACACTTTCTCAGCACTTTGACCCAACTGCTCTGAATGACAAGTGGGCGAGAGTTTCAGGAATGTCTCAAAACTCAGAAGATGTGAATTGAGGGCCATCTTCATGGAGGAATCTAAGGAATTTCCAAACACTTCACTTGAAGAGGTTTCCAGTAGTTTGTTTAAGTCTTCAAGTACTCTCTGCTACAATGTGTGTGTGAGAGTGTGTATATTACCTCATGCTCCTTTTCCTGTAGGACAAGTAGTATGTCTCCAGGCTCAGTGCCTGGGGCCTGGTCAGCCTCTCCTGTGAAGCTGATCTTCTGGCCGTGTTTCATGCCTTTATCAACATGGACCTCCAACAGCTTTGTCTCCTTGTTCACCTTACGACCCTCACACTTCTTACAACGGTCCTTCTCACTGATCACCTCCCCTATACAAAAACATCAAACGGATTAGTTTCCTATCAAAAAATGTGTTTCAAAAGCGTATTCATAAAATTGCAGACTATGTGAATGTGTTTTCCTACCCTCTCCGTTGCAGTCTGTGCAGACTGACTGCATCTGTTGGACCATGCCAGGAGCCAGCTGTCTGATCATGATCCTCATGCCTCTCCCTCTGCAGGCCACACACTTCTGCACCGCCCCTGCCTTACCCCCCGCACTGGAGACAGACCAAAGTGAGGAGAGTAAAGTATCACATTAAACAATATAGCTCATGTTAAAGATGTGATTTATTTCAAAAAGTGGAGTAGCTCAGCAACTACTAACATTGATTGTCACATGAAATACATTCTTTAAAAGTGTGTAAACTCACCCATTGCAGGAAGCACACAGGACATTCTTGCTGAGCTGTAGTTTGGTTGTTTTACCATTATAGAGGTCTTCCAGTGATACTCTGTGTTAGAAAAGTAGGCAGGGATAGGTAAGGCATAACCAACAATGTCTGGATGGAAGACTAGAGAAGTGAAGGGAGAGTAACTGTTACTCACTTGAGGGGGTGCACCATATCCTCTCCTCTCCTGCGTCCCCCGTTGCGTCCTCCCCCCTCCACGTCCCTGCCCCCCCATAAAGCCAAACAGCCCCCCTCCAAAGATGTGGGAGAAGATGTCGTCCATGCCAGCCCCTCCACCACCTCCCTCCCGCAGCCCCTGCTCTCCATAGCGATCATACAGCTCCTTCTTCTCTGGATTGGTCAGCACCTCATAAGCAAAACTGATCTCCTTAAACTGGGAGAAAAGGGGTGAACTATTAGGGACCTTTATCATAACTACCTCCCACAGACATTCTACAACTTCAGGTGACATTTCCCACTGTTTACTTTAAATCTGCATGAACAATCACCACATGCAGTTGTCTCACAGATACTCCTCTCCCAACGCAATAGTCTAATGTGGTTTACTTTCCTCTCCTCCTTCATCTGCAGTGATGTTACACAGGTCAGTTGAGAGATGCAGAACATGCTGGTTGGGAATTAGCTTTCACCTGCCAGTTATCTCAAGTCAGTGCTGTATATGAAGCAGATGAGACCAAGAGAGAGAAGGAGCCGCTATAGACTAGCCAGGTGCACTCCTGCTCTCGAGAGGAGGCCATTTGACTAATACTAAAGTCAATTAATACACATCTTAGTTACTGCTCAATACAGATAGGCCTGTGTAATGGTACTAACATGGCTGGTGATCGTGATGTGGCGCGATTAGCGTGGTGTGTGCTGTGTCACATGTGTGTATAACCACCTGTCTCTTACCTTGTCCCCGGCATCTGGGTTCTTATCAGGGTGGTACTCTTTGGCCAACTTGCGGTATGCCTGCACACAAAAGAGACAACTACATCAGTTACTGTCTCTGGGCCAACATTTTTCTAACTGCGTAGCTTTACACTGCTGCTGCCGCAAGACCAACACTTTGTGAACCTGAAAATCTTCCAGCTAGCTAATAGTCTATAACCAGAAATTCTGATCGTATGTACTAACCGGCTAGCTAACACATAGCCTAACTAGTACCTCTATGGTTCTACACTGACAGATTTGTTTCCTCACACTAACGTTAAGCCAGCTAGCAACTGCAGCTAACTTCGAGAAGCAATCTGCAGCGCATCGTCTAGCAACGATCTGACTGTCTGGGATAACGAATGTTACTTTTCTATGCATTAAGTAAGGCCTAACGTTAGTTTCCCATGTATAAAATATATCTAACCAAATTCCTAACAGCTAACTAACTGTCTAGCTACATTAGATCGAGTTGTCAATCAGAGAAAGACATAGCTAGATTTTCATTATATAAGTTATTTTCTCCAGAAATATCCGCTGTCTAACTCGCAAGGCTAGTTAGCTTAGCATCCGAACAGTGTTGGCAAGGCCACACCAACCCAGTTTTGCCGTTTAATTATTCACCAAAATGTCTGTGTAGGCACTGTGGTGTTCTTTTTTTTTAAACAATAACAACACCTGTCACGTACCTTCTTTAGCTCGTTTTCGGAAGCGGAGGGTGAGACTCCGAGGATGTCGTATAGCTTGGTATCCACAACGTTGGCCATTATGCTATCTATCTAGGGCTACACACAGAGAAAGACCTGCGGATGAAAGGAAACGAGAGAAGACAAGCCGGGTGGAAACGTCATACGCAATGCGTCAATTTGGGTCAGCGCGCTGTCAGTCAGCTGATATGCTCCAGAGAGATAGCAGAGATGATGAGGACATACATATGTATCTGTATAGCATGATCTCTAGGCTAACAGTTACAGCTTTGGATAACGTCTGCTTGTCAATTTTGGAAGTATCCTCCTGACTGTGTGACCCAGTTATCATTTTTACTAATCTCCTATTGCCAATAATCTGTGAGGGCGGGGGCATACATATAGCAGTGCGAAAGCTATGGTTTAATAGTGCCACCCACATTTTGGGGAATTGTAATATTCAGGACAATCTCTACTCTTTACCACAACGATAAACCACAAGTGCCCGTAGCTACCTTTTAATTTTGCGCGTTCCCGTAACAGTGTCCGCCATTTTGATTAAAAAATATGACAGCATCCTTGTCTGTCTTGCTGCAATCTTGAGGGTAAAAGCGATAATCAATTTACTGGCGCTGGGATTGATTGTACTATACACGGGTGGAAGGGTCAGGCAGCCTCTGGTGAGCTGTCAAAGAAACACTCGCCAGATTACTGACAGATTTGGTTGATGGGGCGTGCAGCTCCAGTTGACTGGCTTGGAATATAAACAAACTGCTCAACCAGCTACTTTAGCAGACTGACACACGCCCTGGAGCTAAATGACAAGGTAGGTGCTTGTCGTAGTTGTGCCATGGCAAGATTGCAATAATCAGCCTGGCTAGCTATATACGCAGTCTAATTAGCTATCTAGCTAACAACATCCTACTAGCTAATATGGTCAGACATATTTGACAGTCATTGGCAGCTTGCTAGCCACCTTGCTACGCAGCACAGCGTCCTAATCTTGAAGATTAGGAGAGTCAGAGATGTGTGTATGTGCTGGAACCCACTGATTCTTTCTCCATTTCTATCACCTTTTCGGTTTGCATACCGTTTATCAGTGTGTGTGCGCCAATGGTGTGAGTGTGTAATCGTCCATCCAGATGACCATTCCTTCCTGGGTCTATGAGACAAATGACTGAAGAGGTCTGACCAAGGACACACATTAATTAGGTAAACACTCACACACATTCTCACTTAAAGGTGCAATCTAACCTATATCTGTTTCACTATAGGTTTAATGTGCTTCCTCTGTAAACTGGGGGGTGTATCTGGCTGTGTGTAGTCGTCCATGCAGATGACCATTCCTTCCTGGGTCTTTGAGACAAATGACTGAAGAGGTCTGACCAAGGACACACTTTACTTTGGTAAACCCCCCATTTCAAGCCCTCTCCACGCATCCTTCTTGAGTAAGACCGTGGGGAACGAACCTCATCACACTCCAGACCAAGCAGGAAATGTAAAGTTGCAAAACCTTTGATACACAGTTGGTGAGGATGACTTTCTATTCACTCTTTCTCCTTGCAGCTGCAGCCATGTTCTGGAAGTTTGACCTGCACATGTCGTCCCAGCTGGAGGCCCTGCTGGAGAAGGATGATGTCACACTCACTGAGCTCATGGAGGAGGAGGACTTACTACAGGAGTGCAAGGCCCAGAACCACAGGTTATCCTTCAGCATTAACATCTGCCATAGAAACCGTTTATTAGCATTAGTTTGAGCATTTCAAATAGGAAATGGTGTCATGCTAATGAGTGTCTCTTCACTCCTCTCTGGGCCCAAGGCTGCTTGTCTTCCTGTCCCAGGACACCTGCATGCAGGAGCTGCTGCACCTCATCACCACAGAGCCCCCTGCTGGCCTGGAAGAAACGAGACGTTTTAAGTGAGTGGATTTGGGATCATCAACTAGATTAAGCCGCGGGCCGAATAAGCCGTGGGCCGAATTGTTTCTCAAGCGGGTGGTTGGGGGGGCTGGAACATAATTACAAATAATTTATAGATGGCAAATTGCCCGCAAGAAGCCCAAACAGAGATAATATTTGACTTAAACATAATCATTTCAAACCTTGATTACTTTTGTAAATGATCACATCTCTCTATTATGCGTGGGAATACTTGAACTGATTTCCAAAATTAAATCACTTGGAGCTGATTTCCTGGTGTTTTTAGTCTTTTATGTCCAACAATTAAAATTCTATTTATCAATTTTTTAAAATTTTTGCTCAGAAAACTTGAGGCCAAGAGGAGTAGAGACACACACACTGTCTATCAGTCAGTCAGTCAGTGGGATACTTTGCTGAGTGTGTGTGTGTTCCAGGCACCCTAACATAGCGTGTGAGCTGCTGACGAGTGATGTGGGGGTGATAAATGATAAGCTGGGTGGAGAGAAACTCCTGCTGGATACCCTGTACTCTTTCCTGGAGCAGCCCCCTCCTCTCAACCCCCTTCTTGCGTCCTTCTTCAGCAAGACCATCGGAAACCTCATCACACGCAAGACCGAACAGGTACAGTAACACCAACTCTCTCACACAGTTGATCATTTTATTCTGGTTGTGTTGTAGTTTCATTGTGGCAGTGATTCATTTTCTGCAGAAGAAGGAAGGTTTCCTCTCTTTAGTGTAGAGCCCTAAAAAATCTGTGTTGTGGAAAATGCGCATGGAATCCAGACATTAAAACAGAATTCAACAATATTCAAAATGTATTGCACTTAGTAGGAAATCAACTAAATGTATTGATCTAATTAGAAAATGCATCAGTTATTCGTATTTTCCTGCAACTTTCTGAAACGGCGTGTGTGTGTGCACGCACCAGGACTACCGCTGGCCATAAAAATGTTTTTTTTAAATGTATTTGATAAGCCGATAAATAGAATTGGTACCGTCCAATTGCCTGGGAGAAGAAAAAATCATATTGCGAAATAATGCTTATTCATCATTGCTTAAGATTTTTTATATCTATATAGGACCAGTCAAAAGTTTGGACACACCGACTCATTCCAGGGTTTTTCTTCATTTGTATTATTTTCTACATTGTAGAATAGTAGTGAAGACATCAAAACTATGAAAAAACACAAATGGAATCATGTAGTAACCAAAAAAGTGTTAAACAAATCAAATTATATTTTATATTTCAGATTCTTCAAAGTAGCCACCCTTTGCCTAGATGACAGCTTTGCACACTCTTGGCAAAGTTGTCATCAAAGCAAGGGTGGCTATCTGAAAATGTATTTTGATTTGTTTAATACTTTTCTGGTTACTACATGATTCCATTTGTGTTATTTCATAGTTTTGTCTTCACTATTATTCTACAATGTAAAAATAAAGAAAAACCCTTGAATGAGTAATCATGTCCAAACTTTTGACTGGTACTGTATATGTAGCCTAGTCCTACAGGTTATATGATTTTGGGAACTATTGTCCTACAATGTGTTTTAAGCATTGTTATGGACTTAGAACATCAAATTTTCTTGATTTTCTATAAAAAGGTTTATTTTTAGAGTGAAAAATGGAAACCTGGGAAAAACTCAACTGAATGATTTTTATAGGGCCCTACTTGGGTAGATAATATTGGTTGTAATAATTTTGTTGTATGATGTTGTTGTAGCCTACATTGTTGTATGGTTATTTATTTAGGTCTTTAGATGATCTGGTTGACAGGTGGTTGTGTTGCGGTCTCTGTAGGTGATCTCCTTTCTGCGGGGAAAGGAGGGTTTCCTGGGTCTGGTCCTGAATCACATCAACACATCAGCCATGATGGACCTCCTGCTACGCCTCATCAGCTGTGTAGAGCCTGCTCCTCTCAGACAGGACACACTCAACGTACGACACACACACACACACACACACACACCCTCAGTGTGTGGTAAAGTATGTAAGAGTGTGCGTTTGTGTTCCCTCTGCAGTGGTTAAATGAAGAGCAGCTGGCCCAGAGGCTTATAGAGCTCATCCACCCTGGGAAAGATGAGGAGGTAAGGTCGACACACACACACACCCACTCTACTGATGACTAGAAAGTGCTGTCAGAGGGGTAACGACAGCCGTGTGTGTGTGTTTCAGAAACAGTCAAATGCATCCCAGACTGTGTGTGACATCATCCGTCTCAGCAGAGACCAGGCCAATCAGCTCCAAGAGAACTCTGAGGCTGACCCTCTGCTTGCCGTGCTGGAGTCGTAAGACACACACACACACACACACACACACACACACACACACACACACACACACACACACACACACACACACACACACACACCTGTAATATCCTATGCCCTGTGTGCTCCAGGCAGGAGTGTGTGGGTCAGCTGCTGGACAACATGTTTGTGGGAGAGAGGACAGAGAGCTGTATCATCTGTGGAACTCAAATCCTTCTAACCTTACTGGAAATCAGGAGGCCAGGGTGGGTGTTCTATTCTTGCATACTTAAAAAGCCTAGTGCTTGCCAGCTTGCAGTACTAAAAAAGGGAAATGAGTTAGCATCTTCTGTTTCTGGTTCATTCCTATGGGGGAAATTAATGGGGTTTTGGGATATATGCAGAAAGTAAGGTCTGAGTTAATCCAGGCTTAGGAAATCTTATACGTTTTGTTCTATGAGATAATATCAGTCAGTTAATGAATTATGAAGCCTTTACGTACTTGTTTTGATTACATAAATGCTTCAAAATTCACAAAAAAACTATCATAATTTCGAAGATTGCCGAAGTCATGACGGAAAATGTTTTCTGGGGATGTGATGTATTACATGGAACCCAAATCGGCTGCGCGCGTACGCCATCGTGCATAAATGTATTTTGTCCCCCCACACCAAACGTGATCACGACACGCAGGTTAAAATATCAAAACAAACTGAACCAATTACATTAATTTGGGGACAGGTCGAAAAGCATTAAACATTTATGGCTAGTTAGCTTGCACTTGCTAGCTAATTTGTCAATTTTAGCTGGCTTGCTGTTGCTAGCTAATATGTCCTGGGATATAAACATTGAGTTGTTATTTTACCTGAAGGTCTTCTACTGTGACATAAAACGGTCAACCGACTCTTTTCTAGTCATCGCTCTTCCTTCCATGCTTTTTCTTCTCTTGACTTTATATTGCGATTGATAACTTTCATAAATTAGGTACATTACCGCCACTGACCTCGTTCGTCTTTCAGTCACCCACGTGGGTATAACCAATGAGGAGATGACACGTGGGTACCTGCTTCTATAAACCAATGGGAGAGGCAGGACTAGCAGTGCAATCTGTGTCACAAATAGAACTGACTTCTATTTTAGCCCTTGGTAACGCAGACGCTCGTTGGCGAGCGCAAGCAGTGTGGGTGCAGTAATTGAATAATATAGATTTCTAAATGTATTTTTGCACCGCTCGCGCACGCAACGTGAGTGGTGTAGTCAGCCTGTTATGGAGGACCCGGCAAGCCAGCCTATTCCCTATAATGTAAACTCCAACAGAAATAACTTCAAATGTATAACTTCAAATTAAACCAAAGAATTTGCACTCATGACTACTGGATTGAATGTAATTTTCTGCCAATTTACAAGCAAATACTTAAATAATTAATTGTTACCAATCAACTTGCTAGCCAACTAGCCTGCTAACTTTAGCCCTACCAGCCTGCTATCGTTACATTAGCACTGCAATAGTCAGCCTGTTGTTATCAATACCTAGCGTACAGCTACATTAAAGTAAATTTAAGTTTTGGAAATGAATAAAGCCATCTAACCAGTTTTCAAAGAATGTTAGCTATATGCAGTTATCTTAGCGAGCAAGCTAGCCAGCCAGCTAATGTTAGCTATTTAGCCAACTAGCATAGCCAACCACAACTAACACAACTTAAACATAACCGCAGATTAAAAGCAAAGAGCGAGCAGAGACCTTCAGATTGAAGTGTTGGGCCCATCCGATGGTAAAACTTAAGAGTGCAAGCTGAGTTGGCTACCAAAGCGAGTGGTAGGCGGGCGTTTCGCTGGGCCGAAGGAGAGTCAGGGAAATCCAATAGATATATAGTGAGAAAAATATAAAATAGATAGATTCTAGGAGTCCGTTAACTAGCGTGATAGCACGAAGCCAAGGTGGGAAAAGTTACAAAACTCTCGAACCCTACTTCACAGAGAACATGCTGAAAAGTTGACAAAACAAACAGGAGAACAGATTAAAGAACGGGTACTACACAATTAGAGCAAGCAGGTATGATTTTTCTATTTTGTTTTGAGCCTACGGCAAGAAGGCACCAGAGCCTGCCATGCTAATGGGTTCCCACTAGATAACGGCCACAAAGTTCGTAAAGAACACGGAGATGCCGCAGGTGCCCCATTTGTACATCACACCTCCTCTTGATCAGTGGATTGTAGCTCACCCCCGCCAACACTTGGTCTGGAATGTAATTACATGCTAGCATAGCTAGTGGCTAACGTTAGCCAGCTTGAGCAAGCTGCCGAGCTAGCATACGAACTAGGCAGCACAGAGTAGATGTTCCATGTGATATTGAGAAATTGTGGGTTGTTTAGAAGATATCCAGAAATAATGTATTAAATATGTAATGACCCAAAAACAAAAACATGTTTGTACTTGTAGTCACGATCTGGTTACCTATAACTAAGTTACTAAGTCTTTGACCACACCGTGTTGTTACATTTGTGAGCAAAAACTCATGCTTCCTACCCTTTTAAACCTTTCCTACCCCATTCATTTCCCAATAGGCTTTGGCCAACGAGCCATGGCGGAGTTAGCCTCCGTTATTGCCTTCAAAAATCGTAAATTAATATTGCTCTCTATTAGTTGGGATGTATAGGAATGAGGTCACAGCCTCTTTTTGGTTTCACTGCACGCACACATTTCCTCTTATGACAGGAAGACATTTCTCAGTAGCTACTGCCCATGGGTAGGGGGTGTAAATGGAAAAGTTGTGACTGATCTAGATGCTTATCTAAAGATACCTACCTTACCTGTGTGTGTGTTCCAGGGTGGAGGGTATGTTGGATGTGTGTGTTCAGGGACATGAGAGGTGTGTCAACAGTAGCATCCTGCAGGCCATCCAACCCCACCTCACACACTACCACCAACTACTGCTGGATCCGCCCAGGGTAAACTTGCACACGCAAACACACACCTTCAACAGACACACATCCTGTATTCTCTGACTTAGTCACCCCATACAGTCTTGCACTGTTATGCCATGTATAGTTTCAGAGTTGTAATGTCAACTATTCAACACATCATAAAACTCATTGACGTGTGTGTGTGTGTTTGTAGGTGACCCCCATGCTTACCAGTCTAGGTGTGTTGGAGGTGCCACTGGGTAACTGTCGTCTCCATGTGGCCAGACTGATGGCCTCTCTGCTACAGACCACTAACACCAGTTATTACATTTGTTGTAACAACACCATTTATAACAACACTGTCACACTGGAACTCTGCAGACTCAACACCATAAACATTCTACTGGTCAGTACACACACACACCATGTCCTGGTTTGTATACACCTTTACCTCTTTTATCCGTTAAGCTGTTTTTGTTGTGTGTTGCAGGACCTGTTCTTTAAGTACACCTGGAACAACTTCCTGCACTTCCAAGTGGAGCTGTGTGTGGCAGCCATCCTCAGCCACTCTGCCCAGGAGCAGAGACCCCTGGTTACCCAGGAAAATCCCAGGCTTCAGCAGGAGCCCCAGGAGAAGCAGGCCTCGCCTGGCCCTACACTCCCACTGCCCTCTGTTCCTCCCGACATCTCCACACACAACCCACTGGTGACCCATGTACGTGTCTGTCTGTCTGTCTCTCTCTCTCTCTCTGTCTCTGCATGCCCGTGTGTCTCAGTAACTCTCTCTCCCCCCCATCTGCAGTTGTTTCAGGACTGTCGTCTGGTTCTGAGGATATTGGAGGCCTGGGAGGAGAATGATAAGATGCAGTAAGATATTTTAAACTGTTAAACAGATAGCAAATCAGCTGTTTTTGAACCTGTTTTGTCATCTGTGATTGGTGTATCACTAGTATAGTGTGTTAACGTTCATAAATATAATTGTGTATGTTACATATTGGCACGAACGTGTGTGTTCTCAGGGCGGAGGGGGGCATGAGGAGAGGCTACATGGGTCACCTGACTAGGATTGCCAACACTGTAGTCTGTAGCATGGAGAAAGGACCAGTACACAGCCAGATCAGCAGCCTTATTACAGGTAGGGCTGTGTGGGTTACTTAGGGTTACGGACATAACAAACCAATTGTAGAATAACTGTCTGTGTGTGAAGCTGTCTCTACTGTGACTGTGTGTTGCAGAGCTGCTTGTGGATTGCAAGGGGCGCTGGGAGACCTTTGTAGACCAGGCCCTGACAGAGATCAACAGGAAGAACACTGTAGACCTGGTATTCATACACACACACACACACACACACACACACACACACACACACACATTAATACATGTAAAACCCCTGGCCTTGTGTGTTCCAGGTGTCTCACAACCTGCGCTCCTCCAGTGAAGACGATGATCGACAGAGTCCCTTCCCCAAAGAGCTGTCACTGCAACAAGTACACACACACACATGCATTTACATGTATTTCCAGATAGTCATCTACTGCTCCTACTCTGTCATGGTAGTTACCATAATCCAGTTCTGTTTTCTATGTGTGCTGTCTTTCAGACATTCTCAGACTACCAGATCCAGCAGATCACTGCTAACTTTGTGGATCAGTTTGGCTTCAATGACGACGAGTTCTCAGAACACGGCGACAACATCAAGTAAGACACACACACACACACAGCATCAAGTAAGTCCTCTAAGTGGTTCTGACTTGATTGTGATTGTGCGTATGTTGTGTGCGGCAGTGCCACCTTTGACCGGATTGCAGAGATTAACTTCAACGTGGACACAGAGGACACTGTGAGTGACAGAGTCCATAGCCTCTCTCCTAAGAGCATCCATTTGAAATCCACTGTCTGAGTCATTACTAGACTGGTCAACAGGTACAGTTATGCAGGTATCTATACGCATACGTTGTGGTGTGTGTGCATGCATGTGCAGGCTAAGACTGCAGCATTTGAGGCCTGCACCAAGGAGAAGATCCAGTCGTTTGATGACAACGAAGAGGAAGATATCTGGGAGGAGAGAGAGATCAACTATACTACACACACTAAGTCTAGGACCAGGTATACAAACACACACACATTCACACACTTAGATTAACAATATGACACACCAGGACCAGAATACGACACACCAGGACCAGAATACGACACACCAGGACCAGGACTAGAATACGACACACCAGGACTAGAATACGACACACCTGGTCCAGGACCAGAATACGACACACCAGGTCCAGGATCAGAATACGACACACCTGGTCCAGGACCAGAATACGACACACCTGGTCCAGGATCAGAATACGACACACCTGGTCCAGGACCAGAATACGACACACCTGGTCCAGGACCAGAATACGACACACCTGGTCCAGGATCAGAATACGACACACCTGGTCCAGGATCAGAATACGACACACCAGGTCCAGGATCAGAATACGACACACCAGGTCCAGGACCAGAATACGACACACCAGGTCCAGGACCAGAATACGACACACCAGGTCCAGGATCAGAATACGACACACCTGGTCCAGGATCAGAATACGACACACCTGGTCCAGGATCAGAATACGACACACCAGGTCCAGGATCATAATACGACACACCTGGTCCAGGACCAGAATACGACACACCTGGTCCAGGACCAGAATACGACACACCTGGTCCAGGACCAGAATACGACACACCTGGTCCAGGACCAGAATACGACACACCTGGTCCAGGACCAGAATACGACACACCTGGTCCAGGACCAGAATACGACACACCTGGTCCAGGACCAGAATACGACACACCAGGTCCTGGACCAGAATACGACACACCAGGACTAGGTACACATACAATGCTCTCTGTCTTGCTCTCTCAGGTTTGGGGGGTCACGGACGTCTGTTGGAGCGGCTCAGAGTGATGGGGTGAGCGATACTGCTGGTAGCTCAACAGGTTCTGAAACGGAGGAGTGGGAGGTGCCTTTTGAGGTCACAGGTCAGGCAGAACACAGCAAGAACATCAGCCAGACTGAGAACATCAGCCAGACTGAGACTGCACAGAGTAAGGATGACTATTTGAACACAGGTCTGCTTGTGTGTGGGTATATAATGTGTTTTTGTTCATTGGGTGTTTTTGTGGTTGTATGTGTTTATCATTTTCTTTGGTTGTGTGTTGCTGTGGTAGTCGATGCGTATATTTCTGGTTCTTCTTGTTTTGTTTGTGTGTCTGGTCCTCAGCTCTGAGTTGTATTTATTCCTCAGGCCCTGGCTGGGCGGCTAGTTTCGGGGAGGTGAACTCTAAAGCCCCCTCTCCTGGAGTGGGCATGGATCCATGGGCTAACCCCACCCCCAAGTCTGGAGTGGGCGTAGACCTATGGGGTAGCCCTGCCCCCACACCTGGAGTGGGCTTAGACCCGTGGGGTAGCCCCTCCTCTAAATCAGGAGTGGGCGTAGACCCATGGGGTAGCCCCACCCCCAAGTCCGAAGTGGGCGTCGACTCATGGGACAGCCCTGCCCCCAAGTCAGAAGTGGGCGTGGATGCATGGGGCAGCCCCGCCCCCCAACCCATAACTGCAGAGAAGGGCTGGGCCAAGTTCACTGACTTTCAGCCCTTCTGCTGGTGAGTGTAGCCACATTTCAGTCTGTCTTTATGAACATTCTGCTGCTCATGTATAGGTTTATATTTGTGTGTGTGTGTGTGTGTGTGTGTGTATTCAGTTCAGAGACAGGTCCGAGGTGCACTTCTCCAGTAGACTCCGAGATCTGTGGGTCAGACAAAACAAAACCCAGCCAAGACAAGAACTGTAAGTCTTTGTGTGTTCTCCCTGCATGGCGTGTGTAACCGTGTGTGTTAAATTTGCAAAGTGCGTGTGTTTTCTCTGCAGCTTGTGTGTGGAGTGTGTGTGTGGCGAGGAAGGCTCCCCTGGTAGCATCAGACAGCTCTTCATCAGGAGGCTCAGAAAGTGATGAAGAGGACAAGACTGAATCTGTTACTATGGAGACGGTATCCAAGGAAATGGTCACTACAGAGACCGCTGTTACAACCGCCGGACGGGAGACCATCAGACTTAGGATGGACGCCAACAACGAGAGAGCTGTCTTCACCAGGTACATACACATTCTCTTCTCAGTCGTGCAGTATATTCCTCTCCCTGCCTTACTGTCCAGTGTCCACACCACTCCTCTCATCTTACCTTCTCTCCTTCCCTCCCTCTCACTTTCCAAATCTGTCCTTCCTCCTCCTCTTACTCATCTTGCCCTCTTCCACTCCTCTTCTCTTCCCTCCACATTCCCTTCCATCTTCTCTCCTCCACTTCTGAATTTCCTCTCCTCCTTAGTGTTTCATCCTGCAGTCAGAGGGTATGTAGTGTATGAGGTCTCTAGCCATTGAGTGTGTTGCCTGTGGAGTTGTATTGCCATGGGAGTGTTAGTGTATAACACTTTGCAGAGCAAAACCCAATGGAAACATAGCCACAGATGACATCTGCTAACAAAAAAATACTTTATTTTAGTTTTATATATACCAGATAGGTGCAGTGAAATGTATTGTTTTAAAGTGTCAGGCATAGTAGTACCGCGCCCCTGGAGCAAATGCCTTGCTTAACCTCTCTGGGATATGAGGGACGCTAGCGTCCAACATCCAGTGAAAATGCTGAGCGCCAAATTCAAATAAATTCTGATTAAAAATTAAACTTTCATGAAATCACACATGCAATACACCAAATTAACGCTACACTTGTTGTGAATCCAGCCAACGTGTCAGATTTCAAAAAGGATTTAAGAAAGCACACCAAACGATTATGTTAGGTCAGTACATAGCCACGGAATAACACCAGCCAAAGAGAGGAGTCACAAAAAGCATAAATAGAGATAAAAATGAATCACTAACCTTTGATGATCTTCATCAGATGACACTCATAGGACTTCATGTTACACAATACATGTATGTTTTGTTCAATAAAGTTCATATTTGTATCCAAAAATCTCAGTTTACATTGGCGTGTTACGTTCAGTAATGTTTTGCTTCCTAAACATCCGGTGATTTTGCAGAGAGACACTTCAATTTACAGAAATACTCATTATAAATGTTGATGAAAATACATGTATTATGCATGGAAATTTAGATAAGCTTTACCGAAAAAGCACACCATACAATAATCTGAGTACAGCGCTCAGAGCACAATCAACCCAAAGAGATATCCGTCATGCTGTGGAGTCAACAGAAATCAGAAATAGCATTATAAATATTCACTTACCTTTGATGATCTTCATCAGAATGCACTCCCAGGAATCCCAGTTTCACAAAACATTTTTTATTTGTTCCATAAAGTCCATAATTTATGTCCAAACACCTCCTTTTGTTCGCTCGTTTAGTACACAATCCAAACTGACGACGTGCTGGCAGGTCCATGCGAAAGTTCAGACGAAAAGTCATATTACAGTCAGTAGAAACATGTTAAACTAAGTATAGAATCAATCTTTAAGATGTTTTTATCATAAACCTTCAATAATATTCCAACTGGAGAAATTCCTTTGCCTTCAGTAAGCTACCTCCCATGTAAATGCGCGTGACCAGCTCGTGACCTCTGACTCAATCCCCTCTCCCCCCTTTATCATAGAAGCATCAAACAAGGTTCTATAGACTGTTAACATCTATTGGAAGCCATAGGAAGTGACCCCATTTCCACTGTATCTTGGATAGGCAAAGAGTTGAAACACTACAAATGTCAGATTTCCCACTTCCTGGTTGGATTTTTTAAAATGATACAGTACTGCTGAAGTAGGCTAGCTGGCAGTAGCTGCGTTGTTGACACTACACTAATCAAGTCGTTCCGTTGAGTGTAATAGTTTCTACAGTGCTACTATTCGGGGGCTAGCTGGCTAGCTAGCAGTGTTGTTTACCTGCCACCCTATTAGCAGTGAATGGACTGCAGTTCTGCTGTTGATAACGTCAAACCAAGGCATTGAGCTTTGTGTTCAGCTGCATGAAAACTAACTATGTTTTTACCTCTAACCTTTGGCTGGGCATCCCTATAGTCCTCTTTGATCCTATGACTATGCCTCTCTACTCTCGGTCTATGCTGAGTTCTAATGGGTCTACTAGAGACAAATCCAAAAGCGCTCGAAAATCCTGGAGTGCACTACTTTTGGTCAGAACCACATAGGGCTGCAACATACAGTGCATTCGGAAAGTATTCAGACCCCTTCACATTCCACATTTTGTTACATTACAGCCTTATTCTAAAATGGATGAAATTGTTTATTTAATACATCTACACACAATACCCCGTAATGACAAGACGAATACAGGTTTTTAGAAATACCTTATTTACATTAATATTCAGACCCTTTGCTATGAGACTCGAAATTGGGCTCCGGTGCATCCTGTTTCCTTTGATCATCCTTGATGTTTCTACAACTTGATTGGAATCCAACTATGGTAAATTCAATTCATTGGACATGATTTTGGAAAGGCACACATCTGTCTATATACGGTCCCACAGTTGACAGTGCATGTCACAGCAAAAACCAAGCCATGAAGTCGAAGGAATTGTCCGTAGAGCTCAGATACAGGATTGTGTTGAGGCACAGATCTGGGAAAGTGTACCAAAATATTTCTGCAGCATTGAAGGTCCTCAAGTACACAGTGGCCTCCATCATTCCTAAATGGAAGAAGATTGGAACCAACAAGACTCTTCCTAGAGCTGGGTGCCTGGCCAAACTGAGCAATCGGGGGAGAAGGGCCTTGGTCAGGGAGGTGACCAAGAACCCGATGGTCACTCTGACAGAGCTCCGGAGTTCCTCTGTGGAGATGGGAGAACCTTCCAGAAGGACAACCATCTCTGCAGCACTCCACCATTCAGGCCTTTATGGTAGAGTGGCCAGACGGAAGCCACACCTCAGTAAAAGGCACATGACAACCTGCTTGTGTTTGCTAAAAGGCACCTATAGACTCTCAGACCATGAGAAACAAGATTATTTTTTCAGCTGCAAAGACTGGGAGACAAAGATGGGAGGCAAAGATGAACGGAGCAAAGTACAGAGAGATCCTTGATGAAAACCTGCTCCAGAGCTTTCAGCAACTCAGACTGGGGCGACGGTTCGCCTTCCAACAGGACAACGACACTAAGCACACAGCAAAGACAATGCAGTAGGGGCTTCGGGACAAGTCTCTGAATGTCCTTGAGTGGCCCAGCCAGAGTCCGGACTTGAACCCGATCGAACATCTCTGGAGAGACCTGAAAATAGCTGTGCAGCGACGCTCCCCTTCCAACCTGACAGAGCTTGAGAGGATCTGCAGAGAATGGGAGAAACTCCCCAAATACAGGTGTGCCAAGCTTGTAGCGTTATACCCAATATTTTTATAAATTTGCAAAAATGTTGTTTTTTTTGTTCTAATATGTTTTTCCTCTGTCATAATAGGATATTGTGTGTACATTGAGGGGATAAAACAATTGAAACAATTTTAGAACAAGGCTGTATCGTAACAATACTTTCAGAATGCACTGTAGAGTTCTGGCCAATAATAGTGCCCTATACAGGGAAGAGGGTGTGATTTGAGACACTGCCAATATGTTCTTACCTATGTCTTTCTACTCTTACAGTGAGGCTGACATGAGAGAGAAAGAGAAGATGAGAGAGAAAGAGAAGATGAAGGAGAAAGAGAGGGTGATGGGTGGAGGAGACCCTCTCAATGCCACCGCTGCTCCCCTCAAAATTCGGCCTGCCACCGTCACAAAGTAAGTGTGTATCTGTGTGTCTGTCTTGTGTACCTGCTTCTTCGCTGACACCACCCCCTCCACTCTCCCCACAGAGACACACCATCCTTGGCAAACGGACCGGCCTAGTACTACGGTACCACGACACACACACACACACTCCACTTTCCAACAACACTCCATGCCATGCAACGTCATGTATCGTGAGCAGTGCTGCCCTGTCATAGGTCTGTGTCTAGGTCATCTGCGGTGGCTGAGAGTCAAAAAGCAGAAGAGAAAAGCCATTCCGGAAGCCAAACAACAGCTCCTAAACACAACAGTTTATAAACAGATTCATGTGATGTTTGTCCCTGGCCTACTGCTGTAGTCTCTCCTAGACACCTGTGTGTGTGTGTGTGTGTGTGTGTGTGTGTGTGTGTGTGTGTGTGTGTGTGTGTGTGTGTGTGTGTGTGTGTGTGTGTGTGTGTGTGTGTGTGTGAGATCCAGCTTTATGTAGTCTTGTTGTTAGTTCTTGGCTCAGCCAGTAGAGAAGACGCTCCATTCCCGCTGTAGTCACATCATCAGCGCAGAGTAGTCTGAGGAGGGGAATGAGTAGTCAGTACTGACTGTAAGATCTTCAAAGACAAAGTGTGTTCCTATTTTTTTTTTTTTTACTCAATCATTTCAGCATAGAAAATCCAGCCTGATTATGAAAATTCTCCACTCTTTCTCCCTCTCTGTGTGGACTATTCCGTCTGTTCTCCCTCTCTGTGTGGACTATTCCATCTGTTCTCCCTCTCTGTGTGGACTATTCCGTCTGTTCTCCCTCTCTGTGTGGACTATTACAGGTAGTGAAAATATTGATTCTGTCTGTTCTTTCTCTTTGTGTGGGAGATTTGGAATATATATTCTCAGGTTAAAAGAGCAGTTCTGTGGATGTGATGAAAGCACACCTGTGTGATGTCACACACAGCATGAGTACACACACATACAGTGTGATTATTCACACACACACACACAAAGCTTGAGGCATACACACTCCACTGTATGAGTGTATACACACAAACACAGCGTTTGCGCAGACAAACACTCACACCCTTCCATATCACCCCTCCACAGAGCTGTGTAAATGTAATATTGTGACCTTTGAACCTTTTATTAGGTTGTGGTAAAATGTAAACGTATTATAATGTAAACAGTATATATATATATAAACACGTATCTATTTTTGGTATCAATTCAGATGTATCGGAAAGCGGATGTTTAGCAGGTTGCTGTGTGTGTGTGTGTGTGTGTGTGTGTGTTTATAATGGTGAAATGAGGCAATAATGACATCTGTGTTGTTATGGTTTTTACCCCAGCATCAGACCCTGATACCCTGCTACATGCTTCCTCCTGGGTGTGTGTGTGGGTACATGTATGTATGTATATGTTTAATGTATTGGAAATGTCTTCCATATCCAATTCCTCATGGTATATCATCTTATCAGTATCTAAAGCGGTCTCTCTCCCTTCTCTCATTTAGAGCATGTCATTCAGGTATGACTTAGTGAAGTTAGTTTCTGTTGTTGTGTGGTTTTATGTTTAAAGCACTTTGTGATGGTGGTCAGAACCATCAAGGTATTTTACTCACAGCTGAGGAAGAGGTTTGACTTAAAGGAATCAGTGAGTTATTACAAAATCTTAATAATATTTGTATGTGATATGACGATTTGATCCACCTATTGTGATGCCAAAGTGGGCTAGAGACTAATGAAATTGGCTAGATTTGGGACAGGGAGAGGGAACCACCCTGATAAAGCTAACCAGAGTTGTGTGCAGAGTTACGTCATACCTTCACCCCAACACTACACACTGCATCTGACCCATACCACACCACACACTGCATCTGACCCACGCCACACACTGCATCTGACCCATACCACACCACGCACTGCATCTGACCCACGCCACACACTGCATCTGACCCATACCACACCACGCACTGCATCTGACCCATACCACGCCACGCACTGCATCTGACCCATCTGCATCTGACCCATACCACCACACGCACTGCATCTGACCCACACCACACACTGCATCTGACCCATACCACACCACGCACTGCATCTGACCCATACCACACCACGCACTGCATCTGACCCATACCACACCACACACTGCATCTGACCCACACCACACACTGCATCTGACCCATACCACACCACGCACTGCATCTGACCCATACCACACCACGCACTGCATCTGACCCATACCACGCCACGCACTGCATCTGACCCACACCACGCACTGCATCTGACCCATACCACACCACGCACTGCATCTGACCCATACCACGCCACGCACTGCATCTGACCCACGCCACACACTGCATCTGACCCATACCACCCCACGCACTGCATCTGACCCATACCACACCACGCACTGCATCTGGCCCATACCACCACACGCACTGCATCTGACCCATACCACACCACGCACTGCATCTGACCCATACCACACCACGCACTGCATCTGACCCATACCACACCACGCACTGCATCTGACCCATACCACACCACGCACTGCATCTGCCCATACCACACCACGCACTGCATCTGACCCATACAACACCACGCACTGCATCTGACCCATACAACACCACGCACTGCATCTGACCCATACAACACCACACACTGCATCTGACCCATACCACACCACGCACTGCATCTGGCCCATACCACACCACGCACTGCATCTGACCCATACAACACCACGCACTGCATCTGACCCATACAACACCACACACTGCATCTGACCCATACAACACCACACACTGCACCTGACCCATACAACACCACACACTGCATCTGACCCATACCACACACTGCATCTGACCCACACCACACACTGCACCTGACCCATACCACACTGCATCTGACCCATACCACACCACACACTGCATCTGACCCATATGTGTGTGTGCTCTCTGTAGTCAGAGGCCTTTTATAAAGGGTTCTGATGCTGGCGGTTCCTTTTCTGTATATGTAATTGTGTGTGTTACTGTTGTCAAACCTAGCCTGTAAAGTCAGATATCAAACTAATAAATATGTCAACCATCAACACTGGGCTCTCAATGTCATTGAGTCATGTGCTGAAATGACACACACAGCAGCCAACACAAATACAGTATGTTTACCTTTAGGTCAGGTGAGTAGAGGGGTTGGGTTCAATTTGCAGTCTCACACACACACAAACCATCTACAATAATCCCCCCCCCCCTCTCTTGTTACATAAACACCTACTTTGTAGTTACTGGTTGGAGGGAGAGCTATTATTTAGGTTAGAAAGGGTAAATATAACCTAACTACTTCCACACAGTCATTCACAAAAAAACAAACTCCTGTATTCTTTCTGAGGTCTCCCTTGTCCCTCAGTCTCTCTCTGTAATATGTGACACATGGTACAGACACTGCTACTCTCAAATCTTCGTTCCTGATGAGACTGAGGCTAAACACACACCGTCTCACAACTACACACTGTCTAAAACAGACAAATAGCCTGTCTCTCTTTCTGTTACTCCTCTCTGTTTCTCACTCAGCTTTGTTCTGCTCTGTTGTGTGCGACTGGTCTTAGTGAGCACGCATATGTACCCTGAGTGTGTGGAGAGGTGAGGGGGACTAAAGAGGAATGGGTATGATGTAGAGAAGGTAGTGATGGAGTAGAGATGGAGGGAGGGGGGGTTGGAGATGGAGGGAGGGGGATAGAGTAGAGATGGAGGGTGGAGTAGAGATGGATGGAGGGAGGGAGGGGTTGGAGTAGAGATGGAGGGGGTGGAGAGAGGGGGTGGAGGAGGGAGGGGTGGAGTAGAGGGATGGAGGGAGGGGAGGGAGAGATGGAGGGAGGGGAGGAGGAGATGGAGGGGAGGAGGAGTAGAGATGGAGGGAGGGAGGGGTGGAGTAGAGATGGAGGGAGGGATGGTGGAGTAGAGATGGAGGAGGGAGGGGGTGGAATAGGAGGGATGGATGGAGGGAGAGATGGAGGGGAGGAGTCGAGATGGAGGGGGTGGGGTAGAGATGGAGGGAGGGGGTGGGTAGAGATGGAGGGAGGGGTGGGAATAGAGATGGGGGAGGGGGGTAGAGATGGGGAGGAGGGGTGGAGTAGAGATGGAGGGAGGGAGGGGGAGGAGGGGAATAGAGAGGGATGGATGGAGGGAGTAGAGATGGAGGGAGGGAGGGAGTCTAGATGGAGGGGGTGGGGTAGAGATGGAGGGAGGGGGTGGGGAGAGGATGGATGATGGAGGGAGGGGTTGGAGGGGGTGGATAGAGATGGAGGGAGGGGAGGGAGGGAGGGGTGGAGTAGAGAGGGATGGGGAGAGGGAGGGAGGGGGGATGGAGGGGGTAGAGATGGAGGGAGGGAGGGGGTGGAGGGAGGGATGGATGGAGGGAGTAGAGAGGGTTGGATGGAGGGGGAGCAGAGATGGAGGGGGAGGGGGTGGTAGAGATGGAGGGAGGGGAGGAGTCGAGATGGAGGGGTGGGGTAGAGATTGAGGGAGGGAGGGGGTGGAGGAGAGGGATGGATGGATGGAGGGAGTAGAGAGGGTTGGATGGAGGGGATGGAGTAGAGATGGAGGGAGGGGGTGGGGTAGAGATGGAGGGAGGGGGGTGGAATAGAGATGGGGAGCGAGGGGGTGGAGTAGAGATGGGGGAGGGGTGGGAGTAGAGATGGGGGAGAATAGAGATGGGGGAGCGAGGGGTGGAGTAGAGATGGGGGGAGGGGGTGGAGTAGAGATGGGGGAGGGGGGGTAGAGATGGGGGGTGGAGTAGAGATTGAGGGAGGGAGGGAGGGGGTGGAGGAGAGGGATGGATGGAGGGAGTAGAGAGGGATGGATGGAGGGGGTGGAGTAGAGATGGAGGGAGGGGGTGGGGTAGAGATTGAGGGAGGGGGTGTGGTAGAGATTGAGGGAGGGGTGGAATAGAGATGGGGGAGCGAGGGGGTGGAGTAGAGATGGGGAAGCGAGGGGGTGGAGTAGAGATGGAGGGAGGGAGGGAGGGGGTGGAGTAGAGAGGGATGGATGGAGGGGATGGAGTAGAGATGGAGGGAGAGGTGGGGTAGAGATGGAGGGAGAGGTGGGGTAGAGATGGAGGGACGGGTGGAGTAGAGATGGAGGGAGGGGTGGAGTGAGGGGGTGGAGTTGAGATGGGGGAGGGAGGGGTGGAGTAGAGATGGTGGGAGTAGGTGGAATAGAGATGGAGTGGGTGGAGGGAGGAGTTGGAGTAGAGATGGAGGAAAGGAGGGAGGGAGCGAGGGGTGGAGTAGAGAGGGAGGGGGTGGAGTAGAGAAGGAGCGAGGGGAGGAGTAGAGAAGGAGCGAGGGGAGGAGTAGAGAAGGAGCGAGGGGTGGAGTCGAGATGGCGGGAGGGGGGTTGGAGTAGAGATGGAGGGAGGGAGGGGTGAAGTAAAGATAATATAATAATATAATAATATATGCCATTTAGCAGACGCTTTTATCCAAAGCGACTTACAGTCATGTGTGCATACATTCTACGTATGGGTGGTCCCGGGGATCGAACCCACTACCCTGGCGTTACAAGCGCCATGCTCTACCAACTGAGCTACAGAAGGACCAAGATGAAGGTTGGGAGGGGGTGGAGTAAAGATGGAGGTGGAGTAGAGATGGAGGGAGGGGGTGGTGTAGATATGGAGGGGTTGGAGTAGAGGGAGGGAGGGGATGGAGTAGAGATGGATGGGGTGGAGTAGAGATGGAGGGAGGGAGGGGTGGAGTAGAGATGGTGGGAGTGGGTGGAGTAGAGAGGGAGGGAGGGGTGGAGTAGAGATGGTGGGAGTGGGTGGAGTAGAGAGGGAGGGAGTGAGGGGGTGGAGTAGAGATGGAGCGAGGGGTGGAGTAGAGATGGTGGAGGGGTTAGAGGGAGGGGTGGAGAGGATGGAGGGAGGGGGTGGATGTGGAGGGGTTGGAGCAGAGATGGAGGGGTGGAGTGAGGGGTTGGAGAGGGAGGGAGGGGTGGAGTAGAGATGGAGGGAGGGGGGGTGGAATAGATGTGGAGGGAGGGGTTGGAGTGGAGAGGGGGAGTGGGGAGGGGGTGGAGGAGGGAGGGTGTAGAGAAGGAGGAGGGGAGGGAGTGGAGAGGGAGGGAGGGGGAGGGAGGGTGGAGTAGAGATGGAGGGAGTGGAGTGAGGGGTTGGAATAGAGGGAGGGAGGGAGGGTGTGGAGTAGAGAAGGAGGTAGGGGCTGGAGTAGAGATGGAGGGAGAGGGGGTGAGGGTGGAGCGAGGGGTGGAGTAGAGATGGAGGAGGGGGAGTAGAGTGGAGTAGGGGGTGGAATGGAGGGAGGGAGGGGTTGGAGTAGAGATGGAGGGAGGGAGGGAGGGGATGGAGTAGAGGGAGGGAGGGATGGAGTAGAGATGGAGGGAGGGAGGGGGTGTAGGGAGGGGTGGAGTAGAGATGGAGGGAGGGGTGGAATAGATGGGGGATGGAGTAGAGATGGAGGGGGGAGAGGGGTGTAGAGGGATGGAGGGAGGGGTGGAGAGAGATGGAGGGAGGAGGGGGTGGAGAGAGGAAGGGAGGGAGGGGATGGAGTAGAGACGGATGGGATGGAGTAGAGATGGGGGGGGAGTGTAGAGTAGAGAGAAGGAGGGGGGTGGAGTAGAGATGGGGGATGGAGGGAGGGGTGGGTAAAGATGGAGCAAGGGGTGGAGAGATGGAGGGAGGGAGTGGGGTGGTAGAGTAGAGCTGGATGGAGGGGGGTGGAGTAGAGATGGAGGGAGGGAGGGTAGATGGAGGGGGTGGAGAGGATGGAGCAGAGGGAGGGAGGGATGGAGTAGAGATGGTGGGAGTGGGTGGAGTAGAGATTGAGGGGGGTGGAATAGAGATGGAGGGGGTGGAGGGAGGGTTTGGAGAAGAGATGGAGGAAAGGAGGGAGGGGTGGATTAGAGAGGGAGGGAGGGGGTGGAGTAGAGAGGGAGGAGGAGCGGGTGGAGTAGAGATGGAGTAGAGATGGAGGTGTGGAGTGAGGGGTTGGAGTAGAGGGAGGGAGGGAGGGGTTGGAGTAGAGGGAGGGAGGGAGGGAGGGGTGGAGTAGAGGGAGGGAGGGGGAGTAGAGATGGAGGGAGGGGTGGAGGGAGGGTTGGAGCAGAGAGGGAGGGAGGGGTTGGAGTAGAGATGGAGGGAGGGGTTGGAGTAGAGATGGAGGGAGGGGTGGAGTAGAGATGGAGGGAGGGGGGGGAGTAGAGATGGAGGGAGGGGGGTTGGAGTAGGGATGGAGGGGGTTGGAGTAGAGATGGAGGGAGGGGTGGAAGAGATGGAGGGAGGGGGTTGGAGTAGAGATGGAGGGAGGGGGTTGGAGTAGAGATGGAGGGAGGGGTGGAGTAGAGATGGAGGGAGGGGTGGAGTAGAGATGGGGGAGGGGTTGGAGTAGAGATGGAGGGAGGGGTGGAGTAGAGATGGAGGGAGGGGATGGAGTAGAGATGGAGGGAGGGGTGGAGTAGAGATGGAGGGAGAGATGGGATGGAGTAGAGATGGAGGGGGAGGGGTTGGAGTAGAGAGGGAGGGATGGGATGGAGTAGAGATGGATGGGGGAGGGGGTTGGAGTAGAGATGGGGGAGGGGGGTTGGAGTAGAGGGAGGGAGGGATGGGATGGAGTAGAGATGGAGGGATGGAGAGAGATGGGGATGGAGTAGAGATGGAGTTGGGGGAGGGGGGGGTTGGAGTAGAGATGGAGGGAGGGATGGAATGGAGATAGAGATGGAGTAGAGGGGGGAGGGGGTGGAGTAGAGATGGAGGGGTGGGGGGAGGGGGTTGGGAGTAGAGATGGAGGGAGGGGTGGAGTAGAGATGGGATGGAGTAGAGATGGAGGGATGGGATGGAGTAGAGATGGGAGTGAGGGGATGGAGTAGAGATGGAGGGAGGGGGTGGAGTAGAGATGGAGGGAGGGGGGGATGGAGTAGGGATGGAGGGAGGGAGGGGTGGGGTAGAGGGATGGAGGGAGGGGATGGAGTAGAGATGGAGGTGGGGTAGAGGAGGAGGGGTGGAGTAGAGATGGAGGGAGGGGTGGAGTAGAGATGGAGGGAGGGGGTGGACAGAGGGAGGTGGAGTAGAGAAGGAGCGAGGGGAGGAGTAGAGAGGGAGGGAGCGAGGGGGTGGGGTGGAGAGAAGGAGCGAGGGGAGGAGTAGAGATGGAGGCAGGGGGTTGGAGTAGAGATGGAGGGAGGGAGGGGGTGGAGTAGAGATGGAGGGAGGAGGTGGAGTAGAGATGGATGGAGGGAGGGGTGGAGTAGAGATGGAGGGAGGGAGGGGGTGGAGTAGAGATGGATGGAGGGAGGGGGTGGAGTAGAGATGGAGGGAGGGGGTGGTGTAGATATGGAGGGGGTGGAGTGAGGGGTTGGAGTAGAGGGAGGGAGGGGATGGAGTAGAGATGGATGGGGTGGAGTAGAGATGGAGGGAGGTAGGGGTGGAGATGGTGGGAGTGGGTGGAGTAGAGATTGAGGGAGGGGTTGGAGTAGAGATGGAGGAAAGGAGGGAGGGGTGGAGTAGAGGGAGGGAGGGGGTGGAGTAGAGAGGAGGGAGTGAGGGGGTGGAGTAGAGATGGAGGAGTGGAGGAGTGGGTAGAGATAGAGGGAGGGAGGGAGGGGTTGGAGCAGAGAGGGAGGGGTTGGAGGGAGGGGGAGGGGTGGAAGTAAAGATGGAGGGAGGGAGGGGGTGGAGTAGAGATGGAGGGAGGAGGTGGAGTAGAGATGTAGCGAGGGGTGGAGTAGAGATGGAGGGAGTGGAGTGAGGGGTCGGAGTAGAGGGAGGGAGGGTGTGGAGTAGAGATGGAGGGAGGGGGGGTTGGAGTAGAGGGAGGGAGGGGATGGAGTAGAGATGGATGGGATGGAGTAGAGATGGGGGGGAGAGTGTGGAGTAGAGATGGAGTGAGGGGGTGGAGTAAAGATGGGGAGGGGTGGAGTAGAGCTGGTGGGAGGGGTGGAGTAGAGATGGATGGAGGGAGGGGTGGAGTAGAGATGGATGGAGGGAGGGGTGGAGTAGAGATGGAGGGAGGGAGGGGTGGAGTAGAGATGGAGGGAGGGATGGGGGATGTAGATATGGAGGGGTGGAGGAGGGGTTGGAGTAGAGGAGGGAGGGGATGGAGTAGGGAGAGATGGATGGGGTGGAGTAAGAGATGGAGGGAGGGGTGGAGTAGAGATTGGAGGGAGGGAGGGGGTGGAATAGAGATGGAGGAAAGGAGGGAGGGGGGTGGAGGGGTAGAGAGGGAGGGAGGGGGGGTGGAGATGGAGAGATGGAGGGAGGGGTGGAGTAGAGATGGAGGGATGGAGGAGGATTGGAGTAAAGATGGAGAGGGGGTGGAGTAGAGGAGGGGTGGAGTAGAGATGGAGATGGAGGGGGTGGGGAGGGATGGAGGGAGGAGTAGAGATGGAGATGGAGGGGGAGGAGTAGAGATGGAGATGGAGGGGGAGGAGTAGAGAGCTCTTGGCTCAGTAAATATGTTTGTGGAGAAACCTGCCTGTCCACCTCACAGAGGAGGAGTCTAGGGGCGTGGGACACAGACAAAGAACAGACACACACTAACACGAGGAGGGAGAAGAGGACTTTTCTGTACACAGTGGATTTTACACTTGTGGAATATAATTCATATTTGGAACTTTGCTGGGGGAGGTCTGTGTGTTAGTGTGTAGTATAGTGTGCCTACGTTAGTGTGTTTTGTATGAGTGACTGTGAGAGCATGTGTGAGTCTGTTATGTTGTGTGTGTAACAGCCCGGCCCCGGATGGAAAGGGTTGTCGCTGGCTACTCCGAGGTCTTAGCTCCCAGCCATGGGGGGCTGCCAGAGTCACCCCTCTGCTGCGGATACACAAATAGTACCCCAGCCCTCTGACGTCAACAAACTGTAAGTATCTCTCCACTTCCTCTCTCTCAATCTATCCATTCCCCCCCTTCCCTCTCATTGTTCTATGCTAGTTCAGATTAGACTGGGTTTGTGAGTAGGGCTGGCAGTAGGTTGAACAGTTAGTTAGAACTCAAAAGATCTGAACTGAGGTGGAGAGAGAAAATTGGGGATAGAGCGAGAGACGTAGGGACTGGGAAAAAGAGAGACGGCTGCTGGACATGGTAAACTGAGGAATGTTCTCTTTATAAGGACGTGTGTGTGTGTGTGTGTGTGTGTGTGTGTGTGTGTGTGTGTGTGTGTGGCACATATTTGTCTGATAACATCAACGGGGATATAGATTCTTTTTCTGAGGCAAAAAGCAGGAATGATGGGATTGTGGTTCAAAAAGTGTTTAAGAAGAGATGGTGTGTGTGCTTAAAACATTTCATGAATATATAGATTGCTTGTGTGGCTTTTTGAACAGAGACAGTTATGCTTGGTTTACTGTTTGCTTCGTCCACAGAGTGCAGTGAAACGTTAACACACACACACACAAACACACACACACGAGTGAGAGAGCAGGCTCACAGTGGATTCTGTTTACCTATAAACACACCACCTACTTTGTGTGTGTGTGTGTGTGTGCGTGTGCATGTGCGTGTGCGTGTGTGTGTGTGTGTGTGTGTGTGTACGTGTGTGTACAGGTGGTTGGTAGAGAGGGTAGTCTAAATAAAGGGGCAATTGTGTAGAGTAGAATAGGGAGGAAGTTTAGTTGACAGTTCCCTCAGCGTGGTAAAACCAGCCTGATCGCTGTGTTCACCGCTATTTTACTATATTGATTCCCAATGTGACCTTCCTTCTGTCTGCACCATCCCCAGATGCTGTTTAAAAGCAATTCTGAAGATTCCTACATACTTTATCCTGACCTTACCCTTTAACCCCAACCTCCCTCTGTCATCGTTCACTTGCTCTCTGTCTCTCTTTCTCTTGTGGACAAAGGCAATGCTGTTTTGCCAATAGGACACACACACCAAGGCAACCCCAGCAGGGACTGAAACTCCTCATAGAGAACAGAATGTGTCTGTTATCAGTGTAACAAGGTCACACACACACACACACACACACACACACACACACACACACACACACATTCTCAAATACACACACAGATATCAAGGTTGAAAGTATTTTCGTTGCTTTCACTTCACTGACTGTGTGTTGATATAGTCAGTGGAAAACATTGACAGTGTAGTGTAGTACAGTGGAAAACGTGGACCTGCTTTGCATGAAGTCAAATCCCTCTGGCTCCAGTCCCTGGTTTAGACTCTCTAGGACAGAGACATTGACCAATATCACAATACATTTAATGTGTCTGTGGTTATAATGCATTATAACAAAGTATTACCCCTCTTACTTTATCATCTCCTCAGCCTGCCCCTCCTCATCTCTGATTTGTTAAGCTGAACAGATGCTTCCGTAACGACCAGACACACAGCTCTTTAACCTCATTACACAGGTGCATAATTAAATCGCTTTAGCACCCATGAGCGCCGGAGATAACCAAGCGAGCATATTTACACTGAACCAAAATATAAACGCAGCATGCACCTATTTCAAAGGTTTTACTGAGTCACAGTTCATTTGAGGAAATCAGTCAATTTACATGAATTGATTAGGCCCTAATCTATGTATTTCACATGACTGGGAATACAGATCTGCATCTGTTGGTCACAGATACAGTGCCTTGCGAAAGTATTCGGCCCCCTTGAACTTTGCGACCTTTTTCCACATTTCAGGCTTCAAACATAAAGATATAAAACTGTATTTTTTTGTGAAGAATCAACAACAAGTGGGACACAATCATGAAGTGGAACGACATTTATTGGATATTTCAAACTTTTTAAACTTTTTAAAATCAAAAGCTGAAATATTGGGCGTGCAAAATTATTCAGCCCCTTTACTTTCAGTGCAGCAAACTCTCTCCAGAAGTTCAGTGAGGATCTCTGAATGATCCAATGTTGACCTAAATGACTAATGATGATAAATACAATCCACCTGTGTGTAATCAAGTCTCCGTATAAATGCACTTGCACTGTGATAGTCTCAGAGGTCCGTTAAAAGTGCAGAGAGCATCATGAAGAACAAGGAACACACCAGGCATGTCCGAGATACTGTTGTGAAGAAGTTTAAAGCTGGATTTGGATACAAAAAGATTTCCCAAGCTTTAAACATCCCAAGGAGCACTGTGCAAGCGATAATATTGAAATGGAAGGAGTATCAGACCACTGCAAATCTACCAAGACCTGGCCGTCCCTCTAAACTTTCAGCTCATACAAGGAGAAGACTGATCAGAGATGCAGCCAAGAGGCCCATGATCACTCTGGATGAACTGCAGAGATCTACAGCTGAGGTGGGAGACTCTGTCCATAGGACAACAATCAGTCGTATATTGCACAAATCTGGCCTTTATGGAAGAGTGGCAAGAAGAAAGCCATTTCTTAAAGATATCCATAAAAAGTGTTGTTTAAAGTTTGCCACAAGCCACCTGGGAGACACACCAGGCGTAAAAGCAACACAGCTCATCACCCTGAACACACCATCCCCACTGTCAAACATGGTGGTTGCAGCATCATGGTTTGGGCCTGCTTTTCTTCAGCAGGGACAGGGAAGATGGTTAAAATTGATGGGAAGATGGATGGAGCCAAATACAGCACCATTCTGGAAGAAAACCTGATGGAGTCTGCAAAGGACCTGAGACTGGGACAGAGATTTGTCTTCCAACAAGACAATGATCCAAAACATAAAGCAAAATCTACAATGGAATGGTTCAAAAATAAACATATCCAGGTGTTAGAATGGCCAAGTCAAAGTCCAGACCTGAATCCAATCGAGAATCTGTGGAAAGAACTGAAAACTGCTGTTCACAAATGCTCTCCATCCAACCTCACTGAGCTCGAGCTGTTTTGCAAGGAGGAATGGGAAAAAAATTCAGTCTCTCAATGTGCAAAACAGATAGAGACATACCCCAAGCGACTTACAGCTGTAATCGCAGCAAAAGGTGGCGCTACAAAGTATTAACTTAAGGGGGCTGAATAATTTTGCACGCCCAATTATTCAGTTTTTGATTTGTTAAAAAAGTTTGAAATATCCAATAACGATTGATTGTGTCCCACTTGTTGTTGATTCTTCACAAAAAAATACAGTTGTATATCTTTATGTTTGAAGCCTGAAATGTGGCAAAAGGTCGCAAAGTTCAAGGGGGCCGAATACTTTCGCAAGGCACTGTATCTTTAAAAAAAAGGTATGGGTGTGGATCAGAAACCCAGTCAGTATCTGCCTCATGCAGCGCGACACATCTCCTTCGCATAGAGTTGATCAGGCTTGTGGAATGTTGGACTGGATATTGGCAGGAACACACTGTCATATACGTTGATCCAGAGCATCCTAAACATGCTCAATGGGTGACATGTCTGAACTGGGGCATTTTCAGCTTCCAGGAATTGTGTCCAGATCCTTGCGACATGAGGCAGTGTATTATGCTGAAACATGAGGTGATGGCGGCAGATGAATGGCACGACAATGGGCCTCAGGATCTCATCACGGTATCTCTGTACATTGAAATTGCTATCAATAAAATACAATTGTGTTCGTTGTCCGTAGCTTATGCCTGTCCATACCATAACACCCCCGCCACCATGGGGCACTGTTCACAATGTTGACATCAGCAGACTGCTCGCCTACATAACGCCATGACGTCTGCCATCTGCCCGGTGCAGTTGAAACCGGGATTCATCCGTGAAAGAGCACACTTCTCCAGCATGCCAGTGGCCATCGAAGGTGAGCATTTAACCTAAACTAGCAGTGTAATTAAAAGTATCATTTAAATCTTTAGTGAAAGTAAAGGAAGTTATTTAAAAACCTTCAAATAAACAATAATTTCCATTCTCTGAAGTCGGTTATGATGCCGAACTGCAATCGGCTCAAAAGCCTGGTGAGGACGACAAGCACGCAAATGAGATTCCCTGAGACGTTTTCTGACAGTTTGTACAGAAATTCTTCGGTTGTGCAAACCAACAGATTCATCAGCTGTCTGGGTGACAGCTCTCAGATGATCCCGAAGTGGGGAAAGTCAGATGTGAAAGTCCTGGGCTGGCGTGGTTACACGTGGTCTGCAGTTGTGAGGCCGGTTGGACATACTGCCAAATTCTCTAAAAGGACGTTGGAGGTGGCTTATGGTAGAGAAATCAACATTAAATTGTCTGCCAACAGTTCTGGTGGACATTCCTGCAGTCAGCATGCCAATTGCACCCTCCCTCAAAACTTGAGACATCTATGGGCATTGTGTTGTGATAAAACTACACATTTTAGAGTGGCCTTGTATTGTCCCCAGCACAAGGTGCATCTGTTTAATCAGTTTCTTAATATGCCACACCTGTCAGGTGGATGGATTATTAAGGAAAAGGAGAAAAGCTCACTAACGGGTGTAAACAAATTAGTGCACAACATTTGAGAGAAATAAGGTTTTTGTGTGTATGGAACCTTTCTGGGATCTTCTATTTCAGCTCATAAAACATGGGACCAACACTTTACATGCGTTTATATTTTTGGTCACTGTAGGTACATGGAAGTTGTGACAGAGAACGTTTTTGGTTTCCCACTGGTCTGGTAACGAATCTTCCTGACCGGTAAAACAATGTTTTTTTTTTAACTTTTTAAGAATGGGAGTGAAAATGTTGCTTGTTCTGGGAGTACATTTTTTAGTTTGCTGGGAGGTTCTGAGATTGTTTTATGAACATTCTGAGAATGGAAATGATTGGTTATTTTAACGTTTTTAAATTACTTTTAATAACACTGCTAGCTCAGGTTAACTGTTTTGAACACAGATAGGAGGACATTGAAATTAATTTGCTTAGGCATTTTATTGTGGCACGGTGTCAGTGAGATTCGCACTTATGATCTTCTATTCTCTATCCTTTGAACTAGTCCACTGCACCACCGGGATGGCGCTAGTGTGTTTATTTAATATTTTTATATTCATTCAAAGCTTTCTTTATTCATTTTAGTCTATTAAAACAGACCCCATTTCAAAGTGCGGCCAATACACCTGAACAAGATAGAGAATAGACAAAGTTTTGTTGACGCTGAGAACGGAATGTATATATTTTTTAATAATGTTCTATAGAACATTCTTTGAACGTTACTAATGTTTTGTGGGTTTTATGTAACAATAACAAATAGAACTATGAGGAAACCTGTAGGAAACGTTATGCTGAAGTACTGAAATTCCCACAGAGAAAGTTGTTTCTTAATGTTCTCTGAACTATTGGAGAACATTCCCCAATGTCAAACCAGTTGGAGAACGTTCCTTGAACATTACCAAAATTGACAGATCTAACCATCTTTAAACTTTAAGCTTAAAGTAATGAAATAACCACAAAAATAATGATTTTTTTGTCAAATTCCTTAAATGTGCTGAGAATGTTCCCAACCAAGTGATTATCCTGCACCATTCCCAGAACGTTGTGGGAAGGTTGTATGCAAAATAACCATAGGATAACCATGCTCTCACCAAGCTCTAAGAAAGATTGTACTACAACATGCATGAATATATACCGAATGTGTATTTCAGTATGTATATATTCACACTCACTGACACACACTGGCTGAGATAGAATATGCCCAAAGTTCTATATGATATATCTCACCTCAAAACCTCCAGTTTACAGTGTGGACTCCCTTGTCCTCCAGAGAGCAGCTGTACTCCTAAATCCTGCAGTTCATTGTTACTCAGATCCAGCTCTATCAGGTGTGAGAGATTTGACCTCAGAGCCGAAGCCAGAGAAGCAAAGCCTTCCGCTGTGACTTCATAACTCTCAGCCTGCAATGGGAGAAAAATATTTCCATCTCAGCTCTACATGAAGGATCAATTTATATTTTATAACAAATGAGTGGCAAATAATGGCATATTTGAGCGATGTCATTACTTCAGTGTCTTCGGTTTACAGTGTGGATTCCCCAGTTGAGCAGAGAGCAGCTCCAGTCCTGCATCCTGCGGTTTAGTATCACTCAGGTCCAGCTCTCTCCTAGATTAGAGGAGTTTGAGAGGAGAACTGAAGCCAACACATCACAGCATTTCTCTGTGAGATTACACCCTTTCTGCCTGACTAAGGAACAAAGAAGTGACAGAATGGGGTCAAAAATCTATTATTACCAATGAAATGGGAGAGTGCAACCAAATATGAATCATATAAATCGTATAGCTTGGTCACTCCTAAATATTGTGGATTTTTCTGAAACAGTTAATTGTATTAACAAATGAGTTAATACATACTGTAAGGTAGTGTGTACACGTATTACTTTGAAATGATTAGCAGGGCACCAGTCTAGTTATTGGACCAACTGGCTTTCTAAGAAGACCTGATTTATGAGTTATTTTAGTAATAACTCTATAAGACTACAATTAGAATAATATAGTGGTAAATATATTAACCTGAAGGTATGAATTAGTTGAGAGTCAATTGGAGTTATTTTCCAGAATAACAAGACAAACACAATTGGTTTTCAGAATGTTATGTGCTACCTGGGAAGAGACTGCAGCAACAGCTGTGTGTGTGAGCATATAGTAAACCATATAGTCCAGACTGCAAACGATGTAATCTGATGACTGCAGCTGGAGCAGTGAAACATGGACACTTAAATACTGACAGACACACTCACACTTTAACTGTGTGTGTTGTATTGTTTAGGGGAGATAATAACAACGAGCTGGTGTTGGAGGAGCGTCCCTATCTGCAGCAGCAGTATGTCTCTGAGAGGATCACACACACCGATATAACCGCCCTCACCGCCCTGCCACCCGGACTGGACCAGGCTGAGTGGCTCGCCAGCAACAGTCAGTGTATATATATATATATATATATATATATACATATATATATATATATATATACACATATATATACATATATACATACATACATACACACACACACACACACACACACACACACACACACACACACACACACACACACACACACACACACACACACACACACACACACACACACACACACACACACACACACACACACACACACAAATTGGGAATTCAGAAATGGGAGCCCTATTTGGGAGTGTTAGGGTTAAGCCAGGGTTAAACATAAAGTGAGTTAGGGTTATGCCAAGATTAGAGTTGTGGTTAGGGTTGAACCAGGATGTGGACATGAAGATACGGTTACTTTAGGGTTATGCCAAAAGAGTTAGGGTTCATTTTGTATATCCCTAATCCCAATATTGCATTACTATAACCTAAACTGTTTCTCTCTCCCCCTCTCCAGCGGTAGCCTTCTTTAAGCATATTAACCTGTTCTCCAGTACCCTTTCTGAGTTATGTACTCCTACCACCTGTCCTACAGCCTGCGGACCAAATAACATGTAAGTCACACTCAAACACACACACAGGTACGTACGTTAATATTCACACTCATGCAGACATACACTTCTGCTCCCTCAATGTGCCTGTGTGTAGAGTGTATACATGGACAGACGATCAGGGGAAGAAGTTGAGGTGTTCCGCTCCTCTCTACTTTGACTATACCATGTCCTACATCCAAGACCTACTGACAGATGAAGACGTCTTCCCCACCAGAGCAGGTACGTACGTACGTACGTACGCACGCACACACGCATACACACACGCACAGTATAATAAATGAAGTGCTGCAGACATTCACTGCCCTACTGATCATCAACCAATGACTACAACATAACAAACCAACTGATCTATCAGTCAATAAAATACTCAACCCTTCTCCCCTTTCATTCCCACTCCCCCACTACCTTACACATCATCCTCTGCCTCCTCACTATTTCCCTTCCCTGTCTTATCCCCAACACCTCTCTACATCCTATCCATCTCATTTCACCAGGGTCAGTGTTCCCAGCAGGCTTTGTTTTCTTGGTCAAGAAGGTGTTTCTGCTGTTGTTCCGTGTTCTGGCTCATATCTACTGGAGTCACTACAGAGAGGCCCTGGTTCTGGGACTACACCCCCACCTCAACACGTTGTTCATACACCTCACACACTTCAGCCTTCAACACGACCTGCTGGAAGCAGAACACACACAACCTCTACAGGACCTGATCATTGCTCTGGGACAGTACAGCCTCACCTGACACACACACAAATGTAACTTCCCAGATGTACACGCACGCACGCACGCATGTATGTACACATACACACAGCTTCAATGAATTTAGAGAGACAGACTCAGCGACTCTGTTGTATAAACTGTGAGATAACCTTTTAATGCAGTGGGTTAAATCAGGGTCACTTGGTAGTCTTAAGAACATTTACTTTGAAACAAAAGTATACAACTCACACATGGGCTTAAAAAAAAGAAGACACCTGTACCATGTCAGATATAGAGTTGAAATGTATTACATTTTGAATTTACATCCCAATAGACTTTATATACTGTACATCACAGAAGACTGAAATATAACAAAATTGTTTGACATAGATTTTCTGCATTTAAAACAAAATCATGTTTATTAATAATAAAACCAACGAGGCCACTAGGTTGTTTGACTGCAGGAAAGGGTTATGTAAGAAGAGGATGTGTATTGCTCTTTATGCTTTTGCATGTGATATGTATAATAGATAATATATGTTATGAAGATGATGTTCTTGTATGTTATTAAACTGAGGTCGTATGATTTTCTACGGTCATGTATACTGTAGGTCAACTATTATGCTCTCCTTCAAATCAAATTTTATTAGTCACTTGCACCGAATACAACCTTACAGTGAAATGCTTACTTATGAACCCCTAACTAACAATGCAGTTTAAAAAAATATTGAAAAAAATGGAAAAGAATAAGAAATAAAATTAACAAGTAATTAAAGAGCAGCAGTAAAATAACAATAGTGAGACTTAATACAGGAAACTACACACAAGTTATGTTCCAGGTTAATACAGTAGGTACAGTCACAGAAAGCACAGTTTCCCTTAAATGTTGCTGAGAATGTCTTCTTTCAGATGCTCTTTTCCCTGGGTGAATAGCCCCAACCTTTCAATAGAGCCAAATGTTTGATGCATGTCAAAGTCATAAACCCGTCAGATCGTCCGTGATCCAACGTTTTAAGTCAACATTTGTCAAAACTCAGTTTTAGCTGAAATTCAGATCAGTGTTGCTCAGCCTCTGAACATCATAAGGAAATCATTTTCATATCTATGTGGTCGGCGTGGTTGCACCATTCCTGTGCAGCTTGTTTCTAGGACACTCCAGTCAAAAGTTATATAGACTAAGGTCAAGGTCAAATTGTGGGTGTCAAATTGACCCAGAACATCATGGATGTCACTTTTCTTGTACTATGTAGTGATTTCTTTTATTTATTTTTATTATGTGTTTTACAGAAAGTTCAATAGTCAAATTGCAGGTCAATTTTACTCCAGATCAGTGTTGTTCAGCGTCTGAGTATCATAGGGATATCATTCCTGTGCAGAAAGCTTATTTCTAGGACACACCGTTCCAAAGTTATATAGACTAAGGTCAAATTGCGGGTCAAATTGACCCAGAACATCACTTTTCTTGTACCGTGTAGTGATTTATTTTATTATGTGTTTTACAAGTTTGAGACCAGTAGCTAAGAGAGTATATGAAGGGTCATGGTGAAAAAATTAAGTAAAACTGTAGGCCTATTTTAGTGATAAAAAAGTTAAATTGAACATAAGGGAAGAGATGTTAACTTTAAAATTTATATGAACATACATCTTTAAAAGTTATATGAACATACATCTTTAAAAGTTATATGAACATACATCTTTAAAAGTTATATGAACATACACGTCTTTAAAAGTTATATGAACATACATCTTTAAAAGTTATATGAACATACACGTCTTTAAAAGTTATATGAACATACATCTTTAAAAGTTACATGAACATACATCTTTAAAAGGTACATGAACATACATCTTTAAAAGTTAGATGAACATACATCTTTAAAATTATATGAACATACATCTTTAAAAGTTATATGAACATACATCTTTAAAAGTTATATGAACATACATCTTTAAAAGTTATATGAACATACATCTTTAAAAGTTATATGAACATACATCTTTAAAAGTTATTTATAACGTCTTTAAAAATATGAACATACATCTTTAAAAGTTATATGAACATACATCTTTAAAAGTTATATGAACATACATCTTTAAAAGTTATATGAACATACATCTTTAAAAGTTATATGAACATACATCTTTAAAAGTTATATGAACATACATCTTTAAAAGTTATATGAACATACATCTTTAAAAGTTATATGAACATACATCTTTAAAAGTTATATGAACATACATCTTTAAAAGTTATATGAACATACATCTTTAAAAGGTACATGAACATACATCTTTAAAAGTTATATGAACATACACGTCTTTAAAAGTTATATGAACATACATCTTTAAAAGTTAGATGAACATACGTCTTTAAAAGTTATATGAACATACATCTTTAAAAGTTAGATGAACATACACGTCTTTAAAAGTTATATGAACATACACGTCTTTAAAAGTTATATGAACATACATCTTTAAAAGTTAGATGAACATACACGTCTTTAAAAGTTATATGAACATACATCTTTAAAAGTTATATGAACATACATCTTTAAAATTACATGAACATACATCTTTAAAAGTTATATGAACATACATCTTTAAAAGTTATATGAACATACATCTTTAAAATTACATGAACATACATCTTTAAAAGTTATATGAACATACATCTTTAAAAGTTATATGAACATACATCTTTAAAAGTTATATGAACATACATCTTTAAAAGTTATATGAACATACACGTCTTTAAAAGTTAGCTCAGTTGGTAGAGCATGGCGCTTGTAACAGGGTAGTGGGTTCAATCCCGGGACCACCCATACGTAGAATGTATGCACACATGACTGTAAGTCGCTTTGGATAAAAGCGTCTGCTAAATGGCATATATTATTATTATTTATATGAACATACATCTTTAAAAGTTATATGAACATACACGTCTTTAAAAGTTATATGAACATACACGTCTTTAAAAGTTATATGAACATACGTCTTTAAAAGTTATATGAACATACGTCTTTAAAAGTTACATGAACATACACGTCTTTAAAAGTTACATGAACATACACGTCTTTAAAAGTTACATGAACATACACGTCTTTAAAAGTTATATGAACATACACGTCTTTAAAAGTTATATGAACATACACGTCTTTAAAAGTTATATGAACATACACGTCTTTAAAAGTTATATGAACATACATCTTTCAAAGTTATATGAACATACATCTTTAAAAGTTATATGAACATACACGTCTTTAAAAGTTATATGAACATACACGTCTTTAAAAGTTATATGAACATACATCTTTCAAAGTTATATGAACATACATCTTTCAAAGTTATATGAACATACATCTTTAAAAGTTATATGAACATACACGTCTTTAAAAGTTATATGAACATACATCTTTAAAAGTTATATGAACATACATCTTTAAAAGTTATATGAACATACATCTTTAAAAGTTATATGAACATACATCTTTAAAAGTTATATGAACATACACGTCTTTAAAAGTTATATGAACATACACGTCTTTAAAAGTTATATGAACATACATCTTTCAAAGTTATATGAACATACATCTTTAAAAGTTATATGAACATACATCTTTAAAAGTTATATGAACATACACGTCTTTAAAAGTTATATGAACATACACGTCTTTAAAAGTTATATGAACATACACGTCTTTAAAAGTTATATGAACATACACGTCTTTAAAAGTTATATGAACATACACGTCTTTAAAAGTTATATGAACATACGTCTTTAAAAGTTACATGAACATACACGTCTTTAAAAGTTACATGAACATACACGTCTTTAAAAGTTATATGAACATACACGTCTTTAAAAGTTATATGAACATACATCTTTCAAAGTTATATGAACATACATCTTTCAAAGTTATATGAACATACATCTTTAAAAGTTATATGAACATACAAGTCTTTAAAAGTTACATGAACATACATCTTTAAAAGTTATATGAACATACACGTCTTTAAAAGTTATATGAACATACACGTCTTTAAAAGTTATATGAACATACACGTCTTTAAAAGTTATATGAACATACATCTTTAAAAGTTACATGAACATACACGTCTTTAAAAGTTACGTGAACATACACGTCTTTAAAAGTTATATGAACATACATCTTTAAAAGTTATATGAACATACATCTTTAAAAGTTATATGAACATACATCTTTAAAAGTTATATGAACATACATCTTTAAAAGTTATATGAACATACACGTCTTTAAAAGTTATATGAACATACACGTCTTTAAAAGTTATATGAACATACATCTTTAAAAGTTATATGAACATACATCTTTCAAAGTTATATGAACATACATCTTTAAAAGTTATATGAACATACATCTTTAAAAGTTATATGAACATACACGTCTTTAAAAGTTATATGAACATACCTGTCTTTAAAAGTTATATGAACATACATCTTTAAAAGTTATATGAACATACATCTTTAAAAGTTATATGAACATACACGTCTTTAAAAGTTATATGAACATACATCTTTAAAAGTTACATGAACATACACGTCTTTAAAAGTTACGTGAACATACACGTCTTTAAAAGTTATATGAACATACCTGTCTTTAAAAGTTATATGAACATACATCTTTAAAAGTTATATGAACATACACGTCTTTAAAGTTATATGAACATACATCTTTAAAAGTTATATGAACATACATCTTTAAAAGTTATATGAACATACATCTTTCAAAGTTATATGAACATACATCTTTAAAAGTTATATGAACATACACGTCTTTAAAAGTTATATGAACATACATCATTCAAAGTTATATGAACATACATCTTTCAAAGTTATATGAACATACATCTTTAAAAGTTATATGAACATACACGTCTTTAAAAGTTATATGAACATACATCTTTAAAAGTTATATGAACATACATCTTTAAAAGTTATATGAACATACATCTTTAAAAGTTATATGAACATACATCTTTAAAAGTTATATGAACATACACGTCTTTAAAAGTTATATGAACATACACGTCTTTAAAAGTTATATGAACATACATCTTTCAAAGTTATATGAACATACATCTTTCAAAGTTATATGAACATACATCTTTCAAAGTTATATGAACATACATCTTTCAAAGTTATATGAACATACATCTTTAAAAGTTATATGAACATACACGTCTTTAAAAGTTATATGAACATACATCTTTAAAAGTTATATGAACATACATCTTTAAAAGTTATATGAACATACATCTTTAAAAGTTATATGAACATACATCTTTAAAAGTTATATGAACATACATCTTTAAAAGTTATATGAACATACATCTTTAAAAGTTATATGAACATACATCTTTAAAAGTTATATGAACATACACGTCTTTAAAAGTTATATGAACATACACGTCTTTCAAAGTTATATGAACATACATCTTTAAAAGTTATATGAACATACATCTTTAAAAGTTATATGAACATACATCTTTAAAAGTTATATGAACATACACGTCTTTAAAAGTTATATGAACATACCTGTCTTTAAAAGTTATATGAACATACATCTTTAAAAGTTATATGAACATACATCTTTAAAAGTTATATGAACATACATCTTTAAAAGTTATATGAACATACATCTTTAAAAGTTATATGAACATACACGTCTTTAAAAGTTACGTGAACATACACGTCTTTAAAAGTTATATGAACATACCTGTCTTTAAAAGTTATATGAACATACATCTTTAAAAGTTATATGAACATACATCTTTAAAAGTTATATGAACATACATCTTTAAAAGTTATATGAACATACACGTCTTTAAAAGTTATATGAACATACATCTTTAAAAGTTATATGAACATACATCTTTAAAAGTTATATGAACATACATCTTTAAAAGTTATATGAACATACATCTTTAAAAGTTATATGAACATACACGTCTTTAAAAGTTACGTGAACATACACGTCTTTAAAAGTTATATGAACATACCTGTCTTTAAAAGTTATATGAACATACATCTTTAAAAGTTATATGAACATACACGTCTTTAAAAGTTATATGAACATACATCTTTCAAAGTTATATGAACATACATCTTTCAAAGTTATATGAACATACATCTTTCAAAGTTATATGAACATACATCTTTAAAAGTTATATGAACATACACGTCTTTAAAAGTTATATGAACATACACGTCTTTAAAAGTTATATGAACATACATCATTCAAAGTTATATGAACATACATCTTTCAAAGTTATATGAACATACACGTCTTTAAAAGTTATATGAACATACACGTCTTTAAAAGTTATATGAACATACATCTTTAAAATTACATGAACATACATCTTTAAAAGTTATATGAACATACATCTTTAAAAGTTATATGAACATACATCTTTAAAATTACATGAACATACATCTTTAAAAGTTATATGAACATACATCTTTAAAAGTTATATGAACATACATCTTTAAAAGTTATATGAACATACATCTTTAAAAGTTATATGAACATACACGTCTTTAAAAGTTATATGAACATACATCTTTAAAAGTTATATGAACATACACGTCTTTAAAAGTTATATGAACATACACGTCTTTAAAAGTTATATGAACATACGTCTTTAAAAGTTATATGAACATACGTCTTTAAAAGTTACATGAACATACACGTCTTTAAAAGTTACATGAACATACACGTCTTTAAAAGTTATATGAACATACACGTCTTTAAAAGTTATATGAACATACACGTCTTTAAAAGTTATATGAACATACACGTCTTTAAAAGTTATATGAACATACATCTTTCAAAGTTATATGAACATACATCTTTAAAAGTTATATGAACATACACGTCTTTAAAAGTTATATGAACATACACGTCTTTAAAAGTTATATGAACATACATCTTTCAAAGTTATATGAACATACATCTTTCAAAGTTATATGAACATACATCTTTAAAAGTTATATGAACATACACGTCTTTAAAAGTTATATGAACATACATCTTTAAAAGTTATATGAACATACATCTTTAAAAGTTATATGAACATACATCTTTAAAAGTTATATGAACATACATCTTTAAAAGTTATATGAACATACACGTCTTTAAAAGTTATATGAACATACACGTCTTTAAAAGTTATATGAACATACATCTTTCAAAGTTATATGAACATACATCTTTAAAAGTTATATGAACATACACGTCTTTAAAAGTTACATGAACATACACGTCTTTAAAAGTTACGTGAACATACACGTCTTTAAAAGTTATATGAACATACACGTCTTTAAAAGTTATATGAACATACACGTCTTTAAAAGTTATATGAACATACACGTCTTTAAAAGTTATATGAACATACATCTTTAAAAGTTACATGAACATACACGTCTTTAAAAGTTACGTGAACATACACGTCTTTAAAAGTTATATGAACATACATCTTTAAAAGTTATATGAACATACATCTTTAAAAGTTATATGAACATACACGTCTTTAAAAGTTATATGAACATACATCTTTCAAAGTTATATGAACATACATCTTTAAAAGTTATATGAACATACACGTCTTTAAAAGTTATATGAACATACATCTTTAAAAGTTATATGAACATACATCTTTCAAAGTTATATGAACATACATCTTTAAAAGTTATATGAACATACATCTTTAAAAGTTATATGAACATACACGTCTTTAAAAGTTATATGAACATACCTGTCTTTAAAAGTTATATGAACATACCTATCTTTAAAAGTTATATGAACATACATCTTTAAAAGTTATATGAACATACATCTTTAAAAGTTATATGAACATACATCTTTAAAAGTTATATGAACATACACGTCTTTAAAAGTTACGTGAACATACACGTCTTTAAAAGTTATATGAACATACCTGTCTTTAAAAGTTATATGAACATACATCTTTAAAAGTTATATGAACATACACGTCTTTAAAAGTTATATGAACATACATCTTTCAAAGTTATATGAACATACATCTTTAAAAGTTATATGAACATACATCTTTAAAAGTTATATGAACATACACGTCTTTAAAAGTTATATGAACATACACGTCTTTAAAAGTTATATGAACATACATCATTCAAAGTTATATGAACATACATCTTTCAAAGTTATATGAACATACATCTTTAAAAGTTATATGAACATACACGTCTTTAAAAGTTATATGAACATACATCTTTAAAAGTTATATGAACATACATCTTTAAAAGTTATATGAACATACATCTTTAAAAGTTATATGAACATACATCTTTAAAAGTTATATGAACATACACGTCTTTAAAAGTTATATGAACATACATCTTTCAAAGTTATATGAACATACATCTTTCAAAGTTATATGAACATACACGTCTTTAAAAGTTATATGAACATACATCATTCAAAGTTATATGAACATACATCTTTCAAAGTTATATGAACATACATCTTTAAAAGTTATATGAACATACATCTTTAAAAGTTATATGAACATACACGTCTTTAAAAGTTATATGAACATACATCTTTAAAAGTTATATGAACATACATCTTTAAAAGTTATATGAACATACATCTTTAAAAGTTATATGAACATACATCTTTAAAAGTTATATGAACATACATCTTTAAAAGTTATATGAACATACATCTTTAAAAGTTATATGAACATACATCTTTAAAAGTTAGATGAACATACACGTCTTTAAAAGTTATATGAACATACACGTCTTTAAAAGTTATATGAACATACATCTTTAAAAGTTATATGAACATACATCTTTAAAAGTTATATGAACATACATCTTTAAAAGTTACATGAACATACACGTCTTTAAAAGTTATATGAACATACCTGTCTTTAAAAGTTATATGAACATACATCTTTAAAAGTTATATGAACATACATCTTTAAAAGTTATATGAACATACATCTTTAAAAGTTATATGAACATACATCTTTAAAAGTTATATGAACATACACGTCTTTAAAAGTTACGTGAACATACACGTCTTTAAAAGTTATATGAACATACCTGTCTTTAAAAGTTATATGAACATACATCTTTAAAAGTTATATGAACATACATCTTTAAAAGTTATATGAACATACACGTCTTTAAAAGTTATATGAACATACACGTCTTTAAAAGTTATATGAACATACATCTTTAAAAGTTATATGAACATACATCTTTAAAAAGTTATATGAACATACATCTTTAAAAGTTATATGAACATACATCTTTAAAAGTTATATGAACATACACGTCTTTAAAAGTTACGTGAACATACACGTCTTTAAAAGTTATATGAACATACCTGTCTTTAAAAGTTATATGAACATACATCTTTAAAAGTTATATGAACATACACGTCTTTAAAAGTTATATGAACATACATCTTTCAAAGTTATATGAACATACATCTTTAAAAGTTATATGAACATACATCTTTAAAAGTTATATGAACATACACGTCTTTAAAAGTTATATGAACATACACGTCTTTAAAAGTTATATGAACATACATCATTCAAAGTTATATGAACATACATCTTTCAAAGTTATATGAACATACATCTTTAAAAGTTATATGAACATACACGTCTTTAAAAGTTATATGAACATACATCTTTAAAAGTTATATGAACATACATCTTTAAAAGTTATATGAACATACATCTTTAAAAGTTATATGAACATACATCTTTAAAAGTTATATGAACATACACGTCTTTAAAAGTTATATGAACATACACGTCTTTAAAAGTTATATGAACATACATCTTTAAAAGTTATATGAACATACACGTCTTTAAAAGTTATATGAACATACACGTCTTTAAAAGTTAGATGAACATACACGTCTTTAAAAGTTATATGAACATACCTGTCTTTAAAAGTTATATGAACATACCTGTCTTTAAAAGTTATATGAACATACATCTTTAAAAGTTATATGAACATACATCTTTAAAAGTTATATGAACATACACGTCTTTAAAAGTTACGTGAACATACACGTCTTTAAAAGTTATATGAACATACACGTCTTTAAAAGTTATATGAACATACACGTCTTTAAAAGTTATATGAACATACATCTTTAAAAGTTACATGAACATACATCTTTAAAAGTTATATGAACATACATCTTTAAAAGTTATATGAACATACACGTCTTTAAAAGTTATATGAACATACATCTTTAAAAGTTATATGAACATACATCTTTAAAAGTTATATGAACATACATCTTTAAAAGTTATATGAACATACATCTTTAAAAGTTATATGAACATACACGTCTTTAAAAGTTATATGAACATACACGTCTTTAAAAGTTATATGAACATACATCTTTAAAAGTTATATGAACATACATCTTTAAAAGTTATATGAACATACATCTTTAAAAGTTATATGAACATACATCTTTAAAAGTTATATGAACATACATCTTTAAAAGTTATATGAACATACATCTTTAAAAGTTATATGAACATACACGTCTTTAAAAGTTATATGAACATACCTGTCTTTAAAAGTTATATGAACATACATCTTTAAAAGTTATATGAACATACATCTTTAAAAGTTATATGAACATACATCTTTAAAAGTTATATGAACATACACGTCTTTAAAAGTTACGTGAACATACACGTCTTTAAAAGTTATATGAACATACCTGTCTTTAAAAGTTATATGAACATACATCTTTAAAAGTTATATGAACATACATCTTTAAAAGTTATATGAACATACATCTTTCAAAGTTATATGAACATACATCTTTCAAAGTTATATGAACATACATCTTTAAAAGTTATATGAACATACACGTCTTTAAAAGTTATATGAACATACACGTCTTTAAAAGTTATATGAACATACATCATTCAGAGTTATATGAACATACATCTTTCAAAGTTATATGAACATACATCTTTAAAAGTTATATGAACATACACGTCTTTAAAAGTTATATGAACATACATCTTTAAAAGTTATATGAACATACATCTTTAAAAGTTATATGAACATACATCTTTAAAAGTTATATGAACATACATCTTTAAAAGTTATATGAACATACATCTTTAAAAGTTATATGAACATACACGTCTTTAAAAGTTATATGAACATACACGTCTTTAAAAGTTATATGAACATACATCTTTAAAAGTTACATGAACATACATCTTTAAAAGTTATATGAACATACACGTCTTTAAAAGTTATGAACATACACGTCTTTAAAAGTTATATGAACATACCATCTTTAAAAGTTATATGAACATACATCTTTAAAAAGTTATATGAACATACATCTTTAAAAGTTATATGAACATACATCTTAAAAGTTATATGAACATACACGTCTTTAAAAGTTACGTGAACATACACGTCTTTAAAAGTTATATGAACATACACGTCTTTAAAAGTTACATGAACATACATCTTTAAAAGTTATATGAACATACACGTCTTTAAAAGTTATATGAACATACATCTTTAAAAGTTATATGAACATACACGTCTTTAAAAGTTATATGAACATACACGTCTTTAAAAAGTTATATGAACATACATCTTTAAAAGTTATATGAACATACATCTTTAAAAGTTATATGAACATACATCTTTAAAAGTTATATGAACATACACGTCTTTAAAAGTTACGTGAACATACACGTCTTTAAAGTTATATGAACATGCACGTCTTTAAAAGTTATATGAACATACACGTCTTTAAAAGTTATATGAACATACACGTCTTTAAAAGTTATATGAACATACATCTTTAAAAGTTACATGAACTTTAAAAGTTACGTGAACATACACGTCTTTAAAAGTTATATGAACATACATCTTTAAAAGTTATATGAACATACATCTTTAAAAGTTATATGAACATACATCTTTAAAAGTTATATGAACATACATCTTTAAAAGTTATATGAACATACACGTCTTTAAAAGTTATATGAACATACACGTCTTTAAAAGTTATATGAACATACATCTTTAAAAGTTATATGAACATACATCTTTAAAAGTTATATGAACATACATCTTTAAAAGTTATATGAACATACACATCTTTAAAATACGTGAACATACACGTCTTTAAAAGTTATATGAACATACACGTCTTTAAAAGTTATATGAACATACATCTTTAAAAGTTATATGAACATTCTTTAAAAGTTATATGAACATACATCTTTCAAAGTTATATGAACATACATCAAAAGTTATATGAACATACATCTTTAAAAGTTATATGAACATACACGTCTTTAAAAGTTATATGAACATACACGTCTTTAAAAGTTATATGAACATACATCATTCAAAGTTATATGAACATACACGTCTTTAAAAGTTATATGAACATACATCTTTAAAAGTTATATGAACATACATCTTTAAAAGTTATATGAACATACATCTTTAAAAGTTATATGAACATACATCTTTAAAAGTTATATGAACATACATCTTTAAAAGTTATATGAACATACATCTTTAAAAGTTATATGAACATACATTTTAAAAGTTATATGAACATACATCTTTAAAAGTTACATGAACATACACGTCTTTAAAAGTTACATGAACATACACGTCTTTAAAAGTTACATGAACATACATCTTTCAAAGTTATATGAACATACATCTTTAAAAGTTATATGAACATACATCTTTAAAAGTTATATGAACATACACGTCTTTAAAAGTTATATGAACATACACGTCTTTAAAAGTTACATGAACATACCTGTCTTTAAAAGTTATATGAACATACATCTTTAAAAGTTATATGAACATCTTTAAAAGTTATATGAACATACATCTTTAAAAGTTATATGAACATACACGTCTTTAAAAGTTACGTGAACATACACGTCTTTAAAAGTTATATGAACATACACGTCTTTAAAAGTTATATGAACATACACGTCTTTAAAAAGTTATATGAACATACACGTCTTTAAAAGTTATATGAACATACATCTTTAAAAGTTACATGAACATACACGTCTTTAAAGTTACGTGAACATACACATCTTTAAAAGTTACATGAACATACACGTCTTTAAAGTTATATGAACATACATCTTTAAAAGTTATATGAACATACATCTTTAAAAGTTATATGAACATACAAGTCTTTAAAGTTACATGAACATACATCTTTAAAAGTTATATGAACATACACGTCTTTAAAAGTTATATGAACATACATCTTTCAAAGTTATATGAACATACATCTTTAAAAGTTATATGAACATACATCTTTAAAAGTTATATGAACATACATCTTTAAAAGTTACATGAACATACATCTTTAAAAGTTATATGAACATACATCTTTAAAAGTTATATGAACATACATCTTTCAAAGTTATATGAACATACATCTTTAAAAGTTATATGAACATACATCTTTAAAAGTTATATGAACATACATCTTTAAAAGTTATATGAACATACATCTTTAAAAGTTATATGAACATACATCTTTAAAAAGTTACATGAACATACATCTTTAAAAGTTATATGAACATACATCTTTAAAGTCTTTAAAGTTACATGAACATACATCTTTAAAAGTTACATGAACATACATCTTTAAAAGTTACATGAACATACATCTTTAAAAGTTATATGAACATACATCTTTAAAAGTTATATGAACATACATCTTTAAAAGTTACATGAACATACATCTTTAAAAGTTATATGAACATACCGTCTTTAAAAGTTATATGAACATACACGTCTTTAAAAAAGTTATATGAACATACATCTTTAAAAGTTATATGAACATACGTCTTTAAAAGTTATATGAACATACATCATCTTTAAAGTTATATGAACATACACGTCTTTAAAGTTATATGAACATACATCTTTAAAAGTTATATGAACGTCTTTAAAAGTTATATGAACATACATCTTTAAAGTTATATGAACATACATCTTTTTCTTTAAAGTTATATGAACATACATCTTTAAAGTTATCTTTAAAAGTTATATGAACATACACGTCTTTAAAAAGTTATATGAACATACATCTTTAAAAGTTATATGAACATACATCTTTAAAATTACATGAACATACATCTTTAAAAGTTATATGAACATACATCTTTAAAAGTTATATGAACATACATCTTTAAAAGTTATATGAACATACATCTTTAAAAGTTATATGAACATACACGTCTTTAAAAGTTATATGAACATACATCTTTAAAAGTTATATGAACATAGACGTCTTTAAAAGTTATATGAACATACACGTCTTTAAAAGTTATATGAACATACATCTTTAAAAGTTATATGAACATACATCTTTAAAAGTTATATGAACATACATCTTTAAAAGTTACATGAACATACACGTCTTTAAAAGTTATATGAACATACCTGTCTTTAAAAGTTATATGAACATACATCTTTAAAAGTTATATGAACATACATCTTTAAAAATGAACATACATCTTTAAAAAGTTATATGAACATACATCTTTAAAGTTATATGAACATACATCTTTAAAAGTTATATGAACATACATCTTTAAAAGTTATATGAACATACATCTTTAAAAGTTATATGAACATACATCTTTAAAATTACATGAACATACATCTTTAAAAGTTATATGAACATACATCTTTAAAAGTTATATGAACATACATCTTTAAAAGTTATATGAACATACATCTTTAAAAGTTACATGAACATACATCTTTAAAAGTTATATGAACATACACGTCTTTAAAAGTTATATGAACATACATCTTTAAAAGTTATATGAACATACACGTCTTTAAAAGTTATATGAACATACATCTTTAAAAGTTATATGAACATACATCTTTAAAAGTTATATGAACATACATCTTTAAAAGTTATATGAACATACACGTCTTTAAAAGTTATATGAACATACATGTCTTTTAAAAGTTACATGAACACACGTCTTTAAAAGTTATGAACATACATCTTTAAAATTACATGAACATACATCTTTAAAAATATTATATGAACATACAGTTATATGAACATACATCTTTAAAAGTTATATGAACATACATCTTTAAAAAGTTATATGAACATACATCTTTAAAAGTTATATGAACATACACGTCTTTAAAAGTTATATGAACATACATCTTTAAAAGTTATATGAACATACATCTTTAAAATTACATGAACATACATCTTTGAAAAAGTTATGAACATACATGAACATACATCTTTAAAAGTTATATGAACATACATCTTTAAAAGTTATATGAACATACATCTTTAAAAGTTATATGAACATACACGTCTTTAAAAGTTATGTGAACATACATCTTTAAAATTACATGAACATACATCTTTAAAAGTTATATGAACATACATCTTTAAAGTTATATTATGAACATACATCTTTAAAGTTACATGAACATACATCTTTAAAAGTTATATGAACATACATCTTTAAAAGTTACATGAACATACATCTTTAAAAGTTATATGAACATACCTGTCTTTAAAAGTTATATGAACATACATCTTTAAAAAGTTATATGAACATACGTCTTTAAAAGTTATATGAACATACTTAAAATTACGTCTTTAAAAGTTATATGAACATACATCTTTAAAAAGTTATATGAACATACATCTTTAAAAGTTATTATATGAACATACACGTCTTTAAAAGTTATATGAACATACACGTCTTTAAAAGTTATATGAACATACACGTCTTTAAAAGTTATATGAACATACATCTTTAAAAGTTATATGAACATACATCTTTAAAAGTTACATGAACATACATCTTTAAAAGTTATATGAATCATACACGTCTTTAAAAGTTATATGAACATACACGTCTTTAAAAGTTATATGAACATACACGTCTTTAAAAGTTATATGAACATACATCTTTAAAAGTTATATGAACATACACGTCTTTAAAAGTTATATGAACATACATCTTTAAAAAGTTATATGAACAAACTTTAAAAGTTATATGAACATACACGTCTTTAAAAGTTATATGAACATACACGTCTTTAAAAGTTATATGAACATACATGTCTTTAAAAGTTATATGAACATACACGTCTTTAAAAGTTATATGAACATACATCTTTAAAAGTTATATGAACATACATCTTTAAAAGTTACATGAACATACATCTTTAAAAAGTTATATGAACATACATCTTTAAAATAAAAGTTATATGAACATACATCTTTAAAAGTTATATGAACATACGTCTTTAAAAGTTATATGAACATACATCTTTAAAAGTTAGATGAACATACATCTTTAAAAGTTACATGAACATACATCTTTAAAAGTTATATGAACATACATCTTTAAAGTTATATGAACATACATCTTTAAAAAAGTTATATGAACATACATCTTTAAAAGTTATATGAACATAACATACATACTTTAAAGTTACGAACATACATCTTTAAAAGTTATATGAACATACATCTTTAAAAGTTATATGAACATAATCTTTCTTTAAAAGTTACATGAACATACATCTTTAAAAGTTATATGAACATACATCTTTAAAAGTTAGATGAACATACATCTTTAAAAGTTATATGAACATACATCTTTAAAAGTTATATGAACATACACGTCTTTAAAAGTTATATGAACATACATGTCTTTAAAAGTTATATGAACACACGTCTTTAAAAGTTATATGAACATACATCTTTAAAATTACATGAACATACATCTTTAAAAGTTACATGAACATACATCTTTAAAAGTTATATGAACATACATCTTTAAAAGTTATATGAACATACATCTTTAAAAGTTATATGAACATACATCTTTAAAAGTTATATGAACATACACGTCTTTAAAAGTTATATGAACATACATGTCTTTAAAAGTTATATGAACATACATCTTTAAAAGTTATATGAACATACATCTTTAAAAGTTATATGAACATACATCTTTAAAAGTTATATGAACATACATCTTTAAAAGTTACATGAACATACATCTTTAAAAGTTATATGAACATACACGTCTTTAAAGTTATATGAACATACATCTTTAAAAGTTATATGAACATACATCTTTAAAAGTTATATGAACATACACGTCTTTAAAAGTTATATGAACATACATCTTTAAAAGTTATATGAACATACATCTTTAAAAAGTTATATGAACATACATCTTTAAAAGTTATATGAACATACATCTTTAAAAGTTATATGAACATACATCTTTAAAAGTTATATGAACATACATACGTCTTTAAAAGTTATATGAACATACACGTCTTTAAAAGTTATATGAACATACACGTCTTTAAAAGTTATATGAACATACATCTTTAAAAGTTATATGAACATACATCTTTAAAAGTTACATACATCTTTAAAAGTTATATGAACATACATCTTTAAAAGTTATATGAACATACACGTCTTTAAAAGTTATATGAACATACATCTTTAAAAGTTATATGAACATACATCTTTAAAAGTTATATGAACATACATCTTTAAAAGTTATATGAACATACATCTTTAAAAGTTATATGAACATACATCTTTAAAAGTTATATGAACATACACGTCTTTAAAAGTTATATGAACATACACGTCTTTAAAGTTATATGAACATACACGTCTTTAAAAGTTATATGAACATACATCTTTAAAAGTTATATGAACATACATCTTTAAAAGTTATATGAACATACATCTTTAAAAGTTATATGAACATACATCTTTAAAGTTATATGAACATACATCTTTAAAAGTTATATGAACATACATCTTTAAAAGTTATATGAACATACATCTTTAAAAGTTATATGAACATACATCTTTAAAAGTTATATGAACATACATCTTTGAACAAAAAGTTATATGAACATACATCTTTAAAAGTTATATGAACATACATCTTTAAAGTTATATGAACATACATCTTTAAAGTTAAACATACATCTTTATGAACATACATCTTTAAAGTTATATGAACTTTAAAAGTTATATGAACATACACGTCTTTAAAAGTTATATGAACATACATCTTTCAAAGTTATATGAACATACATCTTTAAAAGTTATATGAACATACACGTCTTTAAAAGTTATATGAACATACACGTCTTTAAAAGTTATATGAACATACACTGTCTTTAAAAGTTACATGAACATACATCTTTAAAAGTTATATGAACATACATCTTTAAAAGTTATATGAACATACATCTTTAAAAGTTATATGAACATACACGTCTTTAAAAGTTATATGAACATACATCTTTAAAAGTTATATGAACATACACGTCTTTAAAAGTTATATGAACATACATCTTTAAAAGTTATATGAACATACATCTTTAAAAGTTATATGAACATACATCTTTAAAAGTTATGAACATGAATCTTTAAAAGTTATATACATACATCTTTAAAAGTTATATGAACATACATCTTTAAAAGTTATATGAACATACACGTCTTTAAAAGTTATATGAACATACACGTCTTTAAAAAGTTATATGAACATACATCTTTAAAAGTTATATGAACATACATCTTTAAAAGTTATATGAACATACATCTTTAAAAGTTATATGAACATACACGTCTTTAAAAGTTATATGAACATACCTGTCTTTAAAAGTTATATGAACATACATCTTTAAAAGTTATATGAACATACACGTCTTTAAAAGTTATATGAACATACATCTTTAAAAGTTATATGAACATACTGTCTTTAAAAAAGTTAAAGTTATATGAACATACATCTTTAAAAGTTATATGAACATACGTGAACATACACGTCTTTAAAAGTTATATGAACATACCTGTCTTTAAAAGTTATATGAACATACATCTTTAAAAGTTATATGAACATACACGTCTTTAAAAGTTTATGAACATACATCTTTCAAAGTTATATGAACATACATCTTTAAAAGTTATATGAACATACATCTTTAAAAGTTATATGAACATACATCTTTAAAAGTTATATGAACATACATCTTTAAAAGTTATATGAACATACATCTTTAAAGTTATATGAACATACATCTTTACAAAAAGTTATATGAACATACACGTCTTTAAAAGTTATATGAACATACATCTTTTTATATGAACAACATCTTTAAAAGTTATATGAACATACATCATCTTTAAAAGTTATATGAACATACATCTTTAAAAGTTACATGAACATACACGTCTTTAAAAGTTATATGAACATACACGTCTTTAAAAGTTATATGAACATACATCTTTAAAAGTTATATGAACATACATCTTTAAAAGTTATATGAACATACATCTTTAAAAGTTATATGAACATACACGTCTTTAAAAGTTATATGAACATACACGTCTTTAAAAGTTATTATATAAAAGTTATATGAACATACATCTTTAAAAGTTATATGAACATACAAAAAGTTATATGAACATACATCTTTAAAAGTTATATGAACATACATCTTTAAAAGTTATATGAACATACACGTCTTTAAAAGTTATATGAACATACATCGTCTTTAAAAGTTATATGAACATACGTCTTTAAAAGTTATATGAACATACATCTTTAAAAGTTACATGAACATACATCTTTAAAAGTTATATGAACATACACGTCTTTGAACATACATCTTTAAAAGTTATATGAACATACATCTTTAAAAGTTATATGAACATACATCTTTAAAGTTATATGAACAACATCTTTAAAAGTTACATGAACATACATCTTTAAAAGTTATATGAACATACATCTTTAAAAGTTATATGAACATACATCTTTAAAAGTTTATGAACATACATCTTTAAAAGTTACATGAACATACATCTTTAAAAGTTATATGAACATACATCTTTAAAAGTTATATGAACATACTGTCTTTAAAAGTTATATGAACATACATGAACATACATCTTTAAAAGTTATATGAACATACATCTTTAAAAGTTATATGAACATACACGTCTTTAAAAGTTATATGAACATACATCTTTAAAAGTTATATGAACATACATCTTTCAAAGTTATATGAACATACATCTTTAAAAGTTATATGAACATACACGTCTTTAAAAGTTATATGAACATACATCGTCTTTAAAGTTATATGAACATACATCTTTAAAAGTTATATGAACATACATCTTTAAAAGTTATATGAACATACATCTTTAAAAGTTATATGAACATACATCTTTAAAAGTTATATGAACATACACGTCTTTAAAAGTTATATGAACATACACGTCTTTAAAAGTTATATGAACATACATCTTTAAAAGTTAGATGAACATACATCTTTAAAAGTTATATGAACATACACGTCTTTAAAAGTTATATGAACATACATCTTTAAAAGTTATATGAACATACATCTTTAAAAGTTATATGAACATACATCTTTAAAAGTTATATGAACATACATCTTTAAAAGGTACATGAACATACATCTTTAAAAGTTATATGAACATACATCTTTAAAAGTTATATGAACATACATCTTTAAAAGTTATATGAACATACATCTTTAAAAGTTATATGAACATACATCTTTAAAAGGTACATGAACATACATCTTTAAAAGTTATATGAACATACACGTCTTTAAAAGTTATATGAACATACACATCTTTAAAAGTTATATGAACATACATCTTTCAAAGTTAATGAACATACATCTTTAGTTATATGAACATACATCTTTAAAAGTTATATGAACATACACGTCTTTAAAAGTTATATGAACATACATCTTTAAAAGTTATGAACATACCTGTCTTTAAAAGTTATATGAACATACATTTAAAAGTTATATGAACATACATCTTTAAAAGTTATATGAACATACATCTTTAAAAGTTATATGAACATACATCTTTAAAAGTTATATGAACATACATCTTTAAAAGTTATATGAACATACATCTTTAAAAGTTATATGAACATACATCTTTAAAAGTTATATGAACATACACGTCTTTAAAAGTTATATGAACATACATGTCTTTAAAATTACATATACATGAACATACATCTTTAAAGTTATATGAACATACATCTTTAAAAGTTATATGAACATACATCTTTAAAAGTTATATGAACATACACGTCTTTAAAAGTTATATGAACATACATCTTTAAAAGTTAGATGAACATACATCTTTAAAAGTTATATGAACATACACGTCTTTAAAAGTTATATGAACATACATCTTTAAAAGTTATATGAACATACATCTTTAAAAGTTATATGAACATACATCTTTAAAAGTTATATGAACATACATCTTTAAAAGGTACATGAACATACATCTTTAAAAGTTATATGAACATACACGTCTTTAAAAGTTAGATGAACATACATCTTTAAAAGTTAGATGAACATACATCTTTAAATTACATGAACATACATCTTTAAAAGTTATATGAACATACATCTTTAAAAGTTATATGAACATACATCTTTAAAAGTTATATGAACATACATCTTTAAAAGTTATATGAACATACACGTCTTTAAAAGTTATATGAACATACATACATCTTTAAAAGTTATATGAACATACATCTTTAAAAGTTATATGAACATACATCTTTAAAAGTTACATGAACATACATCTTTAAAAGTTATATGAACATACATCTTTAAAAGTTATATGAACATACCTGTCTTTAAAGTTATATGAACATACATCTTTAAAAGTTACATGAACATACATCTTTAAAAGTTATATGAACATACACGTCTTTAAAGTTATATGAACATACACGTCTTTAAAAGTTATATGAACATACACGTCTTTAAAAGTTATATGAAAATACATCTTTCAAAGTTATATGAACATACATCTTTAAAGGTTATATGAACATACACGTCTTTAAAAGTTACATGAACATACACGTCTTTAAAAGTTACATGAACATACATCTTTAAAAGTTATATGAACATACCTGTCTTTAAAAGTTACATGAACATACACGTCTTTAAAAGTTACATGAACATACACGTCTTTAAAAGTTATATGAACATACACGTCTTTAAAAGTTATATGAACATACACGTCTTTAAAAGTTATATGAACATACACGTCTTTAAAAGTTATATGAACATACATCTTTAAAAGTTATATGAACATACATCTTTAAAAGTTATATGAACATACACGTCTTTAAAAGTTATATGAACATACATCTTTAAAAGTTATATGAACATACACGTCTTTAAAAGTTATATGAACATACATCTTTAAAAGTTATATGAACATACATCTTTAAAAGTTATATGAACATACACGTCTTTAAAAGTTATATGAACATACATCTTTAAAAGTTAGATGAACATACATCTTTAAAAGTTAGATGAACATACACGTCTTTAAAAGTTATATGAACATACATGTCTTTAAAAGTTATATGAACACACGTCTTTAAAAGTTATATGAACATACATCTTTAAAAGTTAGATGAACATACACGTCTTTAAAAGTTATATGAACATACATCTTTAAAAGTTAGATGAACATACATCTTTAAAAGTTATATGAACATACATCTTTAAAAGTTATATGAACATACACGTCTTTAAAAGTTATATGAACATACATCTTTAAAAGTTATATGAACATACACGTCTTTAAAAGTTATATGAACATACATCTTTAAAAGTTATATGAACATACATCTTTAAAAGTTATATGAACATACATCTTTAAAAGTTATATGAACATACATCTTTAAAAGTTATATGAACATACACGTCTTTAAAAGTTATATGAACATACATGTCTTTAAAAGTTATATGAACACACGTCTTTAAAAGTTATATGAACATACATCTTTAAAATTACATGAACATACATCTTTAAAAGTTACATGAACATACATCTTTAAAAGTTATATGAACATACATCTTTAAAAGTTATATGAACATACATCTTTAAAAGTTATAAATCTTTAAAAGTTATATGAACATACATCTTTAAAAGTTATATGAACATACATCTTTAAAAGTTATATGAACACACGTCTTTAAAAGTTATATGAACATACATCTTTAAAATTACATGAACATACATCTTTAAAAGTTACATGAACATACATCTTTAAAAGTTATATGAACATACATCTTTAAAAGTTATATGAACATACATCTTTAAAAGTTATATGAACATACATCTTTAAAAGGTACATGAACATACATCTTTAAAAGTTATATGAACATACATCTTTAAAAGTTAGATGAACATACATCTTTAAAAGTTAGATGAACATACACGTCTTTAAAAGTTATATGAACATACATGTCTTTAAAAGTTATATGAACATACATCTTTAAAAGTTATATGAACATACATCTTTAAAAGTTACATGAACATACATCTTTAAAAGTTACATGAACATACATCTTTAAAAGTTATATGAACATACATCTTTAAAAGTTATATGAACATCTTTAAAAGTTATATGAACATACATCTTTAAAAGTTACATGAACATACATCTTTAAAGTTATATCTTTAAAAGTTATATGAACATACATCTTTAAAAGGTACATGAACATACATCTTTAAAAGTTATATGAACATACATCTTTAAAAGTTATATGAACATACATCTTTAAAAGTTATATGAACATACACGTCTTTAAAAGTTATATGAACATACATGTCTTTAAAAGTTATATGAACATACGTCTTTAAAAGTTATATGAACATACATCTTTAAAAGTTATATGAACATACACGTCTTTAAAAGTTATATGAACATACATCTTTAAAAGTTACATGAACATACATCTTTAAAAGTTATATGAACATACATCTTTAAAAGTTATATGAACATACATCTTTAAAATTACATCTTTAAAAGTTATATGAACATACATCTTTAAAAGTTATATGAACATACATCTTTAAAAGTTATATGAACATACATCTTTAAAAGTTATATGAACATACATCTTTAAAAGTTATATGAACATACATCTTTAAAAGTTATATGAACATACACGTCTTTAAAAGTTATATGAACATACACGTCTTTAAAAGTTATATGAACATACGTCTTTAAAAGTTATATGAACATACATCTTTAAAAGTTACATGAACATACACGTCTTTAAAAGTTACATGAACATACACGTCTTTAAAAGTTATATGAACATACATCTTTAAAAGTTATATGAACATACATCTTTAAAAGTTATATGAACATACACGTCTTTAAAAGTTATATGAACATACACGTCTTTAAAAGTTATATGAACATACATCTTTAAAAGTTATATGAACATACATCTTTAAAAGTTATATGAACATACATCTTTAAAGTTATATGAACATACATCTTTAAAAGTTATATGAACATACATCTTTAAAAGTTATATGAACATACATCTTTAAAAGTTATATGAACATACATCTTTAAAAGTTATATGAACATACATCGTCTTTAAAAGTTATATGAACATACATCTTTAAAAGTTATATGAATCATGAACATACATCTTTAAAAGTTATATGAACATACATCTTTAAAAGTTATATGAACATACACGTCTTTAAAGTTTTGAACAAAGTTATATGAACATACATCTTTAAAAGTTATATGAACATACATCTTTAAAGTTATATGAACATACATCTTTAAAAGTTATATGAACATACACGTCTTTAAAAGTTATTGAACATACATCTTTAAAAGTTATATGAACATACATCTTTAAAAGTTATATGAACATACATCTTTCAAAGTTATATGAACATACATCTTTAAAAGTTATATGAACATACATCTTTAAAAGTTATATGAACATACATCTTTAAAAGTTATATGAACATACATCTTTAAAAGTTATATGAACATACATCTTTAAAAGTTATATGAACATACATCTTTAAAAGTTATATGAACATACATCTTTAAAAGTTATATGAACATACATCTTTAAAAGTTATATGAACATACATCTTTAAAAGTTATATGAACATACATCTTTAAAAAGTTATATGAACATACACGTCTTTAAAAGTTATATGAACATACATCTTTCAAAGTTATATGAACATACATCTTTAAAGTTATATGAACATACACGTCTTTAAAAGTTATATGAACATACACGTCTTTAAAAGTTATATGAACATACATCTTTAAAAGTTATATGAACATACACGTCTTTAAAAGTTATATGAACATACCTGTCTTTAAAAGTTATATGAACATACATCTTTAAAAGTTATATGAACATACATCTTTAAAGTTATATGAACATACATCTTTAAAAGTTATATGAACATACATCTTTAAAAGTTACGTGAACATACGTCTTTAAAAGTTATATGAACATACCTGTCTTTAAAAGTTATATGAACATACATTTAAAAGTTACATGAACATACATCTTTAAAAGTTATATGAACATACATCTTTAAAAGTTATATGAACATACATCTTTAAAAGTTATATGAACATACATCTTTAAAAGTTACATGAACATACACGTCTTTAAAAGTTATATGAACATACACGTCTTTAAAAGTTATATGAACATACATCTTTCAAAGTTATATGAACATACATCTTTAAAGTTATATGAACATACATCTTTAAAAGTTATATGAACATACATCTTTAAAAGTTATATGAACATACATCTTTAAAAGTTATATGAACATACATCTTTAAAAGTTACATGAACATACACGTCTTTAAAAGTTATATGAACATACACGTCTTTAAAAGTTATATGAACATACACGTCTTTAAAAGTTATATGAACATACATCTTTCAAAGTTATATGAACATACATCTTTCAAAGTTATATGAACATACATCTTTAAAAGTTATATGAACATACACGTCTTTAAAAGTTATATGAACATACATCTTTAAAAGTTATATGAACATACATCTTTAAAAGTTATATGAACATACATCTTTAAAAGTTATATGAACATACATCTTTAAAAGTTATATGAACATACATCTTTAAAAGTTATATGAACATACATCTTTAAAAGTTATATGAACATACACGTCTTTAAAAGTTATATGAACATACACGTCTTTAAAAGTTATATGAACATACATCTTTCAAAGTTATATGAACATACATCTTTAAAAGTTATATGAACATACATCTTTAAAAGTTATATGAACATACACGTCTTTAAAAGTTATATGAACATACACGTCTTTAAAAGTTATATGAACATACCTGTCTTTAAAAGTTATATGAACATACATCTTTAAAAGTTATATGAACATACATCTTTCAAAGTTATATGAACATACATCTTTAAAAGTTATATGAACATACATCTTTAAAAGTTATATGAACATACATCTTTAAAAGTTATATGAACATACATCTTTCAAAGTTATATGAACATACATCTTTAAAAGTTATATGAACATACATCTTTAAAGTTATATGAACATACATCTTTAAAAGTTATATGAACATACATCTTTAAAGTTATATATAAAGTTATATGAACATACATCTTTTAAGTTATATGAACATACATCTTTAAAAGTTATATGAACATACATCTTTAAAAGTTATATGAACATACATCTTTAAAAGTTATATGAACATACATCTTTAAAAGTTATATGAACATACGTCTTTAAAAGTTATATGAACATACACGTCTTTAAAAGTTATATGAACATACATCTTTAAAAGTTTATGAACATACATCTTTAAAAGTTATATGAACATACATCTTTAAAAGTTATATGAACATACATCTTTAAAAAAAGTTATATGAACATACATCTTTAAAAGTTATATGAACATACATCTTTAAAAGTTATATGAACATACACGTCTTTAAAAGTTATATGAACATACCTGTCTTTAAAAGTTATATGAACATACATCTTTAAAAGTTATATGAACATACACGTCTTTAAAAGTTATATGAACATACATCTTTCAAAGTTATATGAACATACATCTTTAAAAGTTATATGAACATACATCTTTAAAAGTTACATGAACATACACGTCTTTAAAAGTTATATGAACATACACGTCTTTAAAAGTTATATGAACATACATCATTCAAAGTTATATGAACATACATCTTTAAAAGTTATATGAACATACACGTCTTTAAAAGTTATATGAACATACATCTTTCAAAGTTATATGAACATACATCTTTAAAAGTTATATGAACATACATCTTTAAAAGTTACATGAACATACACGTCTTTAAAAGTTACGTGAACATACACGTCTTTAAAAGTTATATGAACATACACGTCTTTAAAAGTTATATGAACATACACGTCTTTAAAAGTTATATGAACATACATCTTTCAAAGTTATATGAACATACATCTTTAAAAGTTATATGAACATACATCTTTAAAAGTTATATGAACATACACGTCTTTAAAAGTTATATGAACATACCTGTCTTTAAAAGTTATATGAACATACATCTTTAAAAGTTATATGAACATACATCTTTAAAAGTTATATGAACATACATCTTTAAAAGTTATATGAACATACACGTCTTTAAAAGTTACGTGAACATACACGTCTTTAAAAGTTATATGAACATACACGTCTTTAAAAGTTATATGAACATACATCTTTAAAAGTTATATGAACATACACGTCTTTAAAAGTTATATGAACATACCTGTCTTTAAAAGTTATATGAACATACATGTCTTTAAAAGTTATATGAACATACACGTCTTTAAAAGTTATATGAACATACATCTTTAAAAGTTATATGAACATACACGTCTTTAAAAGTTATATGAACATACATCTTTCAAAGTTATATGAACATACATCTTTAAAAGTTATATGAACATACACGTCTTTAAAAGTTATATGAACATACATCATTCAAAGTTATATGAACATACATCTTTCAAAGTTATATGAACATACATCTTTAAAAGTTATATGAACATACACGTCTTTAAAAGTTATATGAACATACATCTTTAAAAGTTATATGAACATACATCTTTAAAAGTTATATGAACATACATCTTTAAAAGTTATATGAACATACATCTTTAAAAGTTAAATGAACATACATTTTTAAAAGTTACATGAACATACACGTCTTTAAAAGTTATATGAACATACACGTCTTTAAAAGTTATATGAACATACATCTTTAAAGTTATAGTTATATGAACATACATCTTTAAAAGTTATATGAACATACACGTCTTTAAAGTTATGAACATGTCTTTAAAAACATGAACATACCTGTCTTTAAAAGTTATATGAACATACACGTCTTTAAAAGTTATATGAACATACACGTCTTTAAAAGTTATATGAACATACATCTTTCAAAGTTATATGAACATACATCTTTAAAAGTTATATGAACATACATCTTTAAAAGTTACATGAACATACACGTCTTTAAAAGTTACGTGAACATACACGTCTTTAAAAGTTATATGAACATACACGTCTTTAAAAGTTATATGAACATACACGTCTTTAAAAGTTATATGAACATACATCTTTCAAAGTTATATGAACATACATCTTTAAAAGTTATATGAACATACATCTTTAAAAGTTATATGAACATACACGTCTTTAAAAGTTTTGAAACAGTCTTTAAAAGTTATATGAACATACCTGTCTTTAAAAGTTATATGAACATACATCTTTAAAAGTTATATGAACATACATCTTAACAGTTATATGAACATACTTTAAAAGTTACATGAACATACACGTCTTTAAAAGTTACGTGAACATACACATCTTTAAAAGTTATATGAACATACACGTCTTTAAAAGTTATATGAACATACACGTCTTTAAAAGTTATATGAACATACACGTCTTTAAAAGTTATATGAACATACCTGTCTTTAAAAGTTATATGAACATACATGTCTTTAAAAGTTATATGAACATACACGTCTTTAAAGTTATATGAACATACACGTCTTTAAAAGTTATATGAACATACACGTCTTTAAAAGTTATATGAACATACACGTCTTTAAAGTTATATGAACATACATCTTTAAAAGTTATATGAACATACGTCTTTAAAAGTTATATGAACATACATCATTTAAAGTTATATGAACATACATCTTTCAAAGTTATATGAACATACATCTTTAAAAGTTATATGAACATACACGTCTTTAAAAGTTATATGAACATACATCTTTAAAAGTTATATGAACATACATCTTTAAAAGTTATATGAACATACATCTTTAAAAGTTATATGAACATACATCTTTAAAAGTTATATGAACATACATCTTTAAAAGTTACATGAACATACACGTCTTTAAAAGTTATATGAACATACACGTCTTTAAAAGTTATATGAACATACATCTTTCAAAGTTATATGAACATACATCTTTAAAAGTTATATGAACATACATCTTTAAAAGTTATATGAACATACACGTCTTTAAAAGTTATATGAACATACACGTCTTTAAAAGTTATATGAACATACCTGTCTTTAAAAGTTATATGAACATACATCTTTAAAAGTTATATGAACATACACGTCTTTAAAAGTTACGTGAACATACACGTCTTTAAAAGTTATATGAACATACACGTCTTTAAAAGTTATATGAACATACACGTCTTTAAAAGTTATATGAACATACATCTTTAAAAGTTACATGAACATACACGTCTTTAAAAGTTACGTGAACATACACATCTTTAAAAGTTACGTGAACATACACGTCTTTAAAAGTTATATGAACATACACGTCTTTAAAAGTTATATGAACATACATCTTTCAAAGTTATATGAACATACATCTTTAAAAGTTATATGAACATACATCTTTAAAAGTTATATGAACATACAAGTCTTTAAAAGTTACATGAACATACATCTTTAAAAGTTATATGAACATACACGTCTTTAAAAGTTATATGAACATACATCTTTCAAAGTTATATGAACATACATCTTTAAAAGTTATATGAACATACACGTCTTTAAAAGTTATATGAACATACACATCTTAAAAAGTTATATGAACATACATCTTTCAAAGTTATATGAACATACATCTTTCAAAGTTATATGAACATACATCTTTAAAAGTTAGATGAACATACATCTTTAAAAGTTAGATGAACATACATCTTTAAAAGTTATATGAACATACATCTTTAAAAGTTATATGAACATACATCTTTAAAAGTTACATGAACATACATCTTTAAAAGTTACATGAACATACACGTCTTTAAAAGTTATATGAACATACCTGTCTTTAAAAGTTATATGAACATACATCTTTAAAAGTTATATGAACATACATCTTTAAAAGTTATATGAACATACATCTTTAAAAGTTATATGAACATACACGTCTTTAAAAGTTATATGAACATACACGTCTTTAAAAGTTATATGAAAATACATCTTTCAAAGTTATATGAACATACATCTTTAAAGGTTATATGAACATACACGTCTTTAAAAGTTACATGAACATACACGTCTTTAAAAGTTATATGAACATACCTGTCTTTAAAAGTTATATGAACATACATCTTTAAAAGTTATATCAACATACACGTCTTTAAAAGTTATATGAACATACACGTCTTTAAAGTTACATGAACATACATCTTTAAAAGTTATATGAACATACACGTCTTTAAAAGTTACATGAACATACATCTTTAAAAGTTATATGAACATACACGTCTTTAAAAGTTATATGAACATACATCTTTAAAAGTTATATGAACATACATCTTTAAAAGTTATATGAACATACAAGTCTTTAAAAGTTACATGAACATACATCTTTAAAAGTTATATGAACATACACGTCTTTAAAAGTTATATGAACATACATCTTTAAAAGTTATATGAACATACATCTTTAAAAGTTATATGAACATACATCTTTAAAAGTTATATGAACATACATCTTTAAAAGTTATATGAACATACATCTTTAAAAGTTATATGAACATACATCTTTAAAAGTTATATGAACATACACGTCTTTAAAAGTTATATGAACATACACGTCTTTAAAAGTTATATGAACATACATCTTTCAAAGTTATATGAACATACATCTTTAAAAGTTATATGAACATACATCTTTAAAAGTTATATGAACATACACGTCTTTAAAAGTTATATGAACATACACGTCTTTAAAAGTTATATGAACATACCTGTCTTTAAAAGTTATATGAACATACATCTTTAAAAGTTATATGAACATACATCTTTCAAAGTTATATGAACATACATCTTTAAAAGTTATATGAACATACACGTCTTTAAAAGTTATATGAACATACATCATTCAAAGTTATATGAACATACATCTTTCAAAGTTATATGAACATACATCTTTAAAAGTTATATGAACATACACGTCTTTAAAAGTTATATGAACATACATCTTTAAAAGTTATATGAACATACATCTTTAAAAGTTATATGAACATACATCTTTCAAAGTTATATGAACATACATCTTTAAAAGTTATATGAACATACACGTCTTTAAAAGTTATATGAACATACACGTCTTTAAAAGTTATATGAACATACATCATTCAAAGTTATATGAACATACATCTTTCAAAGTTATATGAACATACATCTTTAAAAGTTATATGAACATACACGTCTTTAAAAGTTATATGAACATACATCTTTAAAAGTTATATGAACATACATCTTTAAAAGTTATATGAACATACATCTTTAAAAGTTATATGAACATACATCTTTAAAAGTTATATGAACATACATCTTTAAAAGTTACATGAACATACACGTCTTTAAAAGTTATATGAACATACACGTCTTTAAAAGTTATATGAACATACACGTCTTTAAAAGTTATATGAACATACATCTTTCAAAGTTATATGAACATACATCTTTAAAAGTTATATGAACATACACGTCTTTAAAAGTTATATGAACATACACGTCTTTAAAAGTTATATGAACATACCTGTCTTTAAAAGTTATATGAACATACATCTTTCAAAGTTATATGAACATACATCTTTAAAAGTTATATGAACATACACGTCTTTAAAAGTTATATGAACATACATCATTCAAAGTTATATGAACATACATCTTTCAAAGTTATATGAACATACATCTTTAAAAGTTATATGAACATACACGTCTTTAAAAGTTATATGAACATACATCTTTAAAAGTTATATGAACATACCTGTCTTTAAAGTTATATGAACATACATCTTTAAAAGTTATATGAACATACATCTTTAAAAGTTATATGAACATACATCTTTAAAAGTTACATGAACATACATCTTTAAAAGTTATATGAACATACACGTCTTTAAAAGTTACATGAACATACACGTCTTTAAAAGTTACATGAACATACACGTCTTTAAAAGTTATATGAACATACACGTCTTTAAAAGTTATATGAACATACACGTCTTTAAAAGTTATATGAACATACACGTCTTTAAAAGTTATATGAACATACATCTTTAAAAGTTACATGAACATACACGTCTTTAAAAGTTACGTGAACATACACGTCTTTAAAGTTATATGAACATACACGTCTTTAAAAGTTATATGAACATACATCTTTCAAAGTTATATGAACATACATCTTTAAAAGTTATATGAACATACATCTTTAAAAGTTATATGAACATACACGTCTTTAAAAGTTACATGAACATACATCTTTAAAAGTTATATGAACATACACGTCTTTAAAAGTTATATGAACATACATCTTTCAAAGTTATATGAACATACATCTTTAAAAGTTATATGAACATACACGTCTTTAAAAGTTATATGAACATACACATCTTTAAAAGTTATATGAACATACATCTTTCAAAGTTATATGAACATACATCTTTCAAAGTTATATGAACATACATCTTTAAAAGTTATATGAACATACATCTTAAAAAGTTATATGAACATACACGTCTTTAAAAGTTATATGAACATACATCTTTAAAAGTTATATGAACATACACGTCTTTAAAAGTTATATGAACATACATCTTTAAAAGTTATATGAACATACATCTTTAAAAGTTACATGAACATACACGTCTTTAAAAGTTATATGAACATACCTGTCTTTAAAAGTTATATGAACATACATCTTTAAAAGTTATATGAACATACATCTTTAAAAGTTATATGAACATACATCTTTAAAAGTTATATGAACATACATCTTTAAAAGTTATATGAACATACATCTTTAAAAGTTACATGAACATACACGTCTTTAAAAGTTATATGAACATACACGTCTTTAAAAGTTAAATGAAAATACACATCTTTCAAAGTTATATGAACATACATCTTTAAAAGTTATATGAACATACACGTCTTTAAAAAGTTATATGAACATACATCTTTAAAAGTTACATGAACATACACGTCTTTAAAAGTTACATGAACATACACGTCTTTAAAAGTTATATGGACATACCTGTCTTTAAAAGTTATATGAACATACATCTTTAAAAGTTATATGAACATACACGTCTTTAAAAGTTATATGAACATACACATCTTTAAAAAGTTATATGAACATACATCTTTCAAAGTTATATGAACATACATCTTTCAAAGTTACATGAACATACATCTTTAAAAGTTATATGAACATACCTGTCTTTAAAAGTTATATGAACATACATGTCTTTAAAAGTTACATGAACATACATGTCTTTAAAAGTTATATGAACATACATGTCTTTAAAAGTTATATGAACATACCTGTCTTTAAAAGTTATATGAACATACATGTCTTTAAAAGTTATATGAACATACCTGTCTTTAAAAGTTATATGAACATACATCTTTAAAAGTTATATGAACATACGTCTTTAAAAGTTATATGAACATACGTCTTTAAAAGTTACATGAACATACACGTCTTTAAAAGTTACATGAACATACACGTCTTTAAAAGTTATATGAAAATACATCTTTCAAAGTTATATGAACATACATCTTTAAAGGTTATATGAACATACACGTCTTTAAAAGTTATATGAACATACATCTTTAAAAGTTACATGAACATACACGTCTTTAAAAGTTACATGAACATACACGTCTTTAAAAGTTATATGAACATACCTGTCTTTAAAAGTTATATGAACATACATCTTTAAAAGTTATATCAACATACACGTCTTTAAAAGTTAGATGAACATACACGTCTTTAAAAGTTATATGAACATACACGTCTTTAAAAGTTATATGAACATACACGTCTTTAAAAGTTATATGAACATACATCTTTAAAAGTTATATGAACATACACGTCTTTAAAAGTTATATGAACATACATCTTTAAAAGTTATATGAACATACATCTTTAAAAGTTATATGAACATACACGTCTTTAAAAGTTATATGAACATACACGTCTTTAAAAGTTATATGAACATACACGTCTTTAAAAGTTATATGAACATACATCTTTAAAAGTTATATGAACATACATCTTTAAAAGTTATATGAACATACACGTCTTTAAAAGTTATATGAACATACATCTTTAAAAGTTACATGAACATACACGTCTTTAAAAGTTACGTGAACATACACGTCTTTAAAAGTTATATGAACATACACGTCTTTAAAAGTTATATGAACATACATCTTTAAAAGTTATATGAACATACATCTTTAAAAGTTATATGAACATACACATCTTTAAAAGTTATATGAACATACATCTTTCAAAGTTATATGAACATACATCTTTCAAAGTTACATGAACATACATCTTTAAAAGTTATATGAACATACCTGTCTTTAAAAGTTATATGAACATACATGTCTTTAAAAGTTACATGAACATACATGTCTTTAAAAGTTATATGAACATACATGTCTTTAAAAGTTATATGAACATACCTGTCTTTAAAAGTTATATGAACATACATGTCTTTAAAAGTTGAACATACCTGTCTTTAAAAGTTATATGAACATACATCTTTAAAAGTTATATGAACATACATCTTTAAAAGTTATATGAACATACATCTTTAAAAGTTATATGAACATACACGTCTTTAAAAGTTATATGAACATACACGTCTTTAAAAGTTATATGAAAATACATCTTTCAAAGTTATATGAACATACATCTTTAAAAGTTATATGAACATACACGTCTTTAAAAGTTATATGAACATACATCTTTAAAAGTTACATGAACATACACGTCTTTAAAAGTTACATGAACATACACGTCTTTAAAAGTTATATGAACATACCTGTCTTTAAAAGTTACATGAACATACATCTTTAAAAGTTATATCAACATACACGTCTTTAAAAGTTATATGAACATACACGTCTTTAAAAGTTATATGAACATACACGTCTTTAAAAGTTATATGAACATACACGTCTTTAAAGTTATATGAACATACATCTTTAAAAGTTATATGAACATACACGTCTTTAAAAGTTATATGAACATACATCTTTAAAAGTTATATGAACATACACGTCTTTAAAAGTTACATGAACATACACGTCTTTAAAAGTTATATGAACATACACGTCTTTAAAAGTTAAATGAAAATACCGTCTTTCAAAGTTATATGAACATACATCTTTAAAAGTTATATGAACATACACGTCTTTAAAAGTTATATGAACATACATCTTTAAAAGTTACATGAACATACACGTCTTTAAAAGTTACATGAACATACACGTCTTTAAAAGTTATATGGACATACCTGTCTTTAAAAGTTATATGAACATACATCTTTAAAAGTTATATGAACATACACGTCTTTAAAAGTTATATGAACATACACATCTTTAAAAGTTATATGAACATACATCTTTCAAAGTTATATGAACATACATCTTTCAAAGTTACATGAACATACATCTTTAAAAGTTATATGAACATACCTGTCTTTAAAAGTTATATGAACATACATGTCTTTAAAAGTTACATGAACATACATGTCTTTAAAAGTTATATGAACATACATGTCTTTAAAAGTTATATGAACATACCTGTCTTTAAAAGTTATATGAACATACATGTCTTTAAAAGTTATATGAACATACACGTCTTTAGAAGTTATATGAACATACATCTTTAAAAGTTATATGAACATACGTCTTTAAAAGTTATATGAACATACGTCTTTAAAAGTTACATGAACATACACGTCTTTAAAAGTTACATGAACATACACGTCTTTAAAAGTTATATGAAAATACATCTTTCAAAGTTATATGAACATACATCTTTAAAGGTTATATGAACATACACGTCTTTAAAAGTTATATGAACATACATCTTTAAAAGTTACATGAACATACACGTCTTTAAAAGTTACATGAACATACACGTCTTTAAAAGTTATATGAACATACCTGTCTTTAAAAGTTATATGAACATACATCTTTAAAAGTTATATGAACATACACGTCTTTAAAAGTTATATGAACATACACGTCTTTAAAAGTTATATGAACATACACGTCTTTAAAAGTTATATGAACATACCTGTCTTTAAAAGTTATATGAACATACATGTCTTTAAAAGTTATATGAACATACACGTCTTTAAAAGTTATATGAACATACATCTTTAAAAGTTATATGAACATACATCTTTAAAGTTATATGAACATACACGTCTTTAAAAGTTATATGAACATACACGTCTTTAAAAGTTATATGAACATACACGTCTTTAAAAGTTATATGAACATACATCTTTAAAAGTTATATGAACATACATCTTTAAAAGTTATATGAACATACACGTCTTTAAAAGTTATATGAACATACACGTCTTTAAAAGTTATATGAACATACATGTCTTTAAAAGTTATATGAACACACGTCTTTAAAAGTTATATGAACATACATCTTTAAAAGTTATATGAACATACACGTCTTTAAAAGTTATATGAACATACATGTCTTTAAAAGTTATATGAACACACGTCTTTAAAAGTTATATGAACATACACGTCTTTAAAAGTTATATGAACATACATCTTTAAAAGTTATATGAACATACATCTTTAAAAGTTATATGAACATACATCTTTAAAAGTTATATGAACATACACGTCTTTAAAAGTTATATGAACATACATCTTTAAAAAGTTATATGAACATACATCTTTAAAGTTATATGAACATACATCTTTAAAAGTTATATGAACATACACGTCTTTAAAGTTACATGAACATACATCTTTAAAAGTTATATGAACATACACGTCTTTAAAAGTTATATGAACATACATCTTTAAAAGTTACATGAACATACACGTCTTTAAAAGTTATATGAACATACATCTTTAAAAGTTATATGAACATACATCTTTAAAAGTTATATGAACATACACGTCTTTAAAAGTTATATGAACATACACGTCTTTAAAAGTTATATGAACATACATGTCTTTAAAAAATGAACACACGTCTTTAGTTATATGAACATACATCTTTAAAGTTATATGAACAAACACGTCTTTAAAAGTTATATGAACATACACGTCTTTAAAAGTTATATGAACATACATGTCTTTAAAAGTTATATGAACACACGTCTTTAAAAGTTATATGAACATACATCTTTAAAAGTTATATGAACATACACGTCTTTAAAAGTTATATGAACATACATGTCTTTAAAAGTTATATGAACACACGTCTTTAAAAGTTATATGAACATACACGTCTTTAAAAGTTATATGAACATACATCTTTAAAAGTTATATGAACATACATCTTTAAAGTTATATGAACATACATCTTTAAAAGTTATATGAACATACACGTCTTTAAAAGTTATATGAACATACATCTTTAAAAGTTACATGAACATACCTGTCTTTAAAAGTTATATGAACATACCTGTCTTTAAAAGTTATATGAACATACATCTTTAAAAGTTATATGAACATACACGTCTTTAAAAGTTATATGAACATACACGTCTTTAAAAGTTATATGAACATACCTGTTTTAAAAGTTATATGAACATACATGTCTTTAAAAGTTATATGAACATACATCTTTAAAAGTTATATGAACATACACGTCTTTAAAAGTTATATGAACATACATCTTTAAAGTTATATGAACATACACGTCTTTAAAAGTTACATGAACATACACGTCTTTAAAAGTTATATGAACATACACGTCTTTAAAAGTTAAATGAAAATACACGTCTTTCAAAGTTATTGAACATACATCTTTAAAAGTTATATGAACATACACGTCTTTAAAAATGAACATACATCTTTAAAAGTTACATGAACATACACGTCTTTAAAAGTTACATGAACATACACGTCTTTAAAGTTATATGGACATACTGTCTTTAAAAGTTATATGAACATACATCTTTAAAAGTTATATGAACATACACGTCTTTAAAAGTTATATGAACATACACATCTTTAAAAGTTATATGAACATACATCTTTCAAAGTTATATGAACATACATCTTTCAAAGTTACATGAACATACATCTTTAAAAGTTATATGAACATACCTGTCTTTAAAAGTTATATGAACATACATGTCTTTAAAAGTTACATGAACATACATGTCTTTAAAAGTTATATGAACATACACGTCTTTAAAAGTTATATGAACATACCTGTCTTTAAAAGTTATATGAACATACATGTCTTTAAAAGTTATATGAACATACCTGTCTTTAAAAGTTATATGAACATACATCTTTAAAAGTTATATGAACATACATCTTTAAAAAAGTTATATGAACATACATCTTAAAAGTTATATGAACATACACGTCTTTAAAAGTTATATGAACATACACGTCTTTAAAAGTTATATGAAAATACATCTTTCAAAGTTATATGAACATACATCTTTAAAGGTTATATGAACATACACGTCTTTAAAAGTTATTGAACATACATCTTTAAAAGTTACATGAACATACACGTCTTTAAAAGTTACATGAACATACACGTCTTTAAAAGTTATATGAACATACCTGTCTTTAAAAGTTATATGAACATACATCTTTAAAAGTTATATCAACATACACGTCTTTAAAAGTTATATGAACATACACGTCTTTAAAAAGTTATATGAACATACACGTCTTTAAAAGTTATATGAACATACACGTCTTTAAAAGTTATATGAACATACATCTTTAAAAGTTATATGAACATACACGTCTTTAAAAGTTATATGAACATACATCTTTAAAAGTTATATGAACATACATCTTTAAAAGTTACATGAACATACACGTCTTTAAAAGTTATATGAACATACACGTCTTTAAAAGTTATATGAACATACACGTCTTTAAAAGTTATATGAACATACATCTTTCAAAGTTATATGAACATACATCTTTAAAAGTTATATGAACATACACGTCTTTAAAAGTTATATGAACATACACGTCTTTAAAAGTTATATGAACATACACGTCTTTAAAAGTTATATGAACATACACGTCTTTAAAAGTTATATGAACATACACGTATTTAAAAGTTATATGAACATACACGTCTTTAAAAGTTATATGAACATACATCTTTAAAAGTTATATGAACATACACGTCTTTAAAAGTTATATGAACATACACGTCTTTAAAAGTTATATGAACATACATCTTTAAAAGTTATATGAACATACATCTTTAAAAGTTATATGAACATACATCTTTAAAAGTTATATGAACATACACGTCTTTAAAAGTTATATGAACATACATCTTTAAAAGTTATGAACATACATCTTTAAAAAGTTCTTTACAAAAGTTATATGAACATACACGTCTTTAAAAAGTTACATGAACATACATCTTTAAAAGTTATATGAACATACACGTCTTTAAAAGTTATATGAACATACATCTTTAAAAGTTATATGAACATACACGTCTTTAAAGTTATATGAACATACATCTTTAAAAGTTATATCTTTAAAAGTTATATGAACATACACGTCTTTAAAAGTTATATGAACATACACGTCTTTAAAAGTTATATGAACATACATGTCTTTAAAAGTTATATGAACACACGTCTTTAAAAGTTATATGAACATACATCTTTAAAAGTTATATGAACAAACACGTCTTTAAAAGTTATATGAACATACACGTCTTTAAAAGTTATATGAACATACATGTCTTTAAAAGTTATATGAACACACGTCTTTAAAAGTTATATGAACATACATCTTTAAAAGTTAGATGAACATACACGTCTTTAAAAGTTATATGAACATACATGTCTTTAAAAGTTATATGAACATACATTTAAAAGTTATATGAACATACATCTTTAAAAGTTATATGAACATACACGTCTTTAAAAGTTATATGAACATACACGTCTTTAAAAGTTATATGAAAATACATCTTTCAAAGTTATATGAACATACATCTTTAAAGGTTATATGAACATACACGTCTTTAAAAGTTATATGAACATACATCTTTAAAAGTTACATGAACATACACGTCTTTAAAAGTTACATGAACATACACGTCTTTAAAAGTTATATGAACATACCTGTCTTTAAAAGTTATATGAACATACATCTTTAAAAGTTATATGAACATACACGTCTTTAAAAGTTATATGAACATACACGTCTTTAAAAGTTATATGAACATACACGTCTTTAAAAGTTATATGAACATACACGTCTTTAAAAGTTATATGAACATACATCTTTAAAAGTTATATGAACATACACGTCTTTAAAAGTTATATGAACATACATCTTTAAAAGTTATATGAACATACATCTTTAAAAGTTATATGAACATACACGTCTTTAAAAGTTATATGAACATACACGTCTTTAAAAGTTATATGAACATACACGTCTTTAAAAGTTATATGAACATACATCTTTAAAAGTTATATGAACATACATCTTTAAAAGTTACATGAACATACACGTCTTTAAAAGTTATATGAACATACACGTCTTTAAAAGTTATATGAACATACATGTCTTTAAAAGTTATATGAACACACGTCTTTAAAAGTTATATGAACATACATCTTTAAAAGTTATATGAACATACACGTCTTTAAAAGTTATATGAACATACATGTCTTTAAAAGTTATATGAACACACGTCTTTAAAAGTTATATGAACATACACGTCTTTAAAAGTTATATGAACATACACGTCTTTAAAAGTTATATGAACATACATCTTTAAAAGTTAGATGAACATACATCTTTAAAAGTTATATGAACATACACGTCTTTAAAAGTTATATGAACATACATCTTTAAAAGTTATATGAACATACATCTTTAAAAGTTATATGAACATACATCTTTAAAAGTTATATGAACATACATCTTTAAAAGTTACATGAACATACATCTTTAAAAGTTATATGAACATACACGTCTTTAAAAGTTATATGAACATACATCTTTAAAAGTTACATGAACATACACGTCTTTAAAAGTTATATGAACATACATCTTTAAAAGTTATATGAACATACATCTTTAAAAGTTATATGAACATACACGTCTTTAAAAGTTATATGAACATACACGTCTTTAAAAGTTATATGAACATACATGTCTTTAAAAGTTATATGAACATACACGTCTTTAAAAGTTATATGAACATACATCTTTAAAAGTTATATGAACAAACACGTCTTTAAAAGTTATATGAACATACACGTCTTTAAAAGTTATATGAACATACATGTCTTTAAAAGTTATATGAACACACGTCTTTAAAGTTATATGAACATACATCTTTAAAAGTTATATGAACATACACGTCTTTAAAAGTTATATGAACATACATGTCTTTAAAAGTTTATGAACACACGTCTTTAAAGTTATATGAACATACACGTCTTTAAAAGTTATATGAACATACATCTTTAAAAGTTATATGAACATACATCTTTAAAAGTTATATGAACATACATCTTTAAAAGTTATATGAACATACACGTCTTTAAAGTTATATGAACATACATCTTTAAAAGTTACATGAACATACCTGTCTTTAAAAGTTATATGAACATACCTGTCTTTAAAAGTTATATGAACATACATCTTTAAAAGTTATATGAACATACACGTCTTTAAAAGTTATATGAACATACACGTCTTTAAAAGTTATATGAACATACCTGTCTTTAAAAAGTTATATGAACATACATGTCTTTAAAAGTTATATGAACATACACGTCTTTAAAGTTATATGAACATACACGTCTTTAAAAGTTATATGAACATACACGTCTTTAAAAGTTATATGAACATACATCTTTAAAAGTTACATGAACATACCTGTCTTTAAAAGTTATATGAACATACCTGTCTTTAAAAGTTATATGAACATACATCTTTAAAAGTTATATGAACATACATCTTTAAAAGTTATATTAACATACACGTCTTTAAAAGTTATATGAACATACACGTCTTTAAAAGTTATATTAACATACACGTCTTTAAAAGTTATATGAACATACATCTTTAAAAGTTACATGAACATACACGTCTTTAAAAGTTATATGAACATACATCTTTAAAAGTTATATGAACATACATCTTTAAAAGTTATATGAACATACACGTCTTTAAAAGTTATATGAACATACACGTCTTTAAAAGTTATATGAACATACATGTCTTTAAAAGTTATATGAACACACGTCTTTAAAAGTTATATGAACATACATCTTTAAAAGTTATATGAACAAACACGTCTTTAAAAGTTATATGAACATACACGTCTTTAAAAGTTATATGAACATACATGTCTTTAAAAGTTATATGAACACACGTCTTTAAAAGTTATATGAACATACATCTTTAAAAGTTATATGAACATACACGTCTTTAAAAGTTATATGAACATACATGTCTTTAAAAGTTATATGAACACACGTCTTTAAAAGTTATATGAACATACGTCTTTTAAAGTTATATGAACATACATCTTTAAAAGTTATATGAACATACATCTTTAAAAGTTATATGAACATACATCTTTAAAAGTTATATGAACATACACGTCTTTAAAAGTTATATGAACATACATCTTTAAAAGTTACATGAACATACCTGTCTTTAAAAGTTATATGAACATACCTGTCTTTAAAAGTTATATGAACATACATCTTTAAAAGTTATATGAACATACATCTTTAAAGTTATATGAACATACACGTCTTTAAAAGTTATATGAACATACACGTCTTTAAAAGTTATATGAACATACACGTCTTTAAAAGTTATATGAACATACACGTCTTTAAAAGTTATATGAACATACACGTCTTTAAAAGTTATATGAACATACACGTCTTTAAAAGTTAGATGAACATACACGTCTTTAAAAGTTATATGAACATACCTGTCTTTAAAAGTTATATGAACATACCTGTCTTTAAAAGTTATATGAACATACATCTTTAAAAGTTATATGAACATACATCTTTAAAAGTTATATGAACATACACGTCTTTAAAAGTTACGTGAACATACACGTCTTTAAAAGTTATATGAACATACACGTCTTTAAAAGTTATATGAACATACATCTTTAAAAGTTATATGAACATACACGTCTTTAAAAGTTATATGAACATACACGTCTTTAAAGTTATATGAACATACACGTCTTTAAAAGTTATATGAACATACATGTCTTTAAAAGTTATATGAACACACGTCTTTAAAAGTTATATGAACATACATCTTTAAAATTACATGAACATACATCTTTAAAAGTTACATGAACATACATCTTTAAAAGTTACATGAACATACACATCTTTCAAAGTTATATGAACATACATCTTTCAAAGTTATATGAACATACATCTTTAAAAGTTATATGAACATACAAGTCTTTAAAAGTTACATGAACATACATCTTTAAAAGTTATATGAACATACACGTCTTTAAAAGTTATATGAACATACATCTTTCAAAGTTATATGAACATACATCTTTAAAAGTTATATGAACATACACGTCTTTAAAAGTTATATGAACATACACATCTTTAAAAGTTATATGAACATACATCTTTCAAAGTTATATGAACATACATCTTTCAAAGTTATATGAACATACATCTTTCAAAGTTATATGAACATACATCTTTAAAAGTTATATGAACATACATCTTTAAAAGTTATATGAACATACATCTTTAAAAGTTACATGAACATACATCTTTAAAAGTTACATGAACATACATCTTTAAAAGTTACATGAACATACACGTCTTTAAAAGTTATATGAACATACCTGTCTTTAAAAGTTATATGAACATACATCTTTAAAAGTTATATGAACATACATCTTTAAAAGTTACATGAACATACACGTCTTTAAAAGTTATATGAACATACACGTCTTTAAAAGTTATATGAACATACACGTCTTTAAAAGTTATATGAAAATACATCTTTCAAAGTTATATGAACATACATCTTTAAAGGTTATATGAACATACACGTCTTTAAAAGTTATATGAACATACATCTTTAAAAGTTACATGAACATACACGTCTTTAAAAGTTACATGAACATACACGTCTTTAAAAGTTATATGAACATACCTGTCTTTAAAAGTTATATGAACATACATCTTTAAAAGTTATATGAACATACACGTCTTTAAAAGTTATATGAACATACACGTCTTTAAAAGTTATATGAACATACATCTTTAAAAGTTATATGAACATACATCTTTAAAAGTTATATGAACATACACGTCTTTAAAAGTTATATGAACATACACGTCTTTAAAAGTTATATGAACATACATCTTTAAAAGTTATATGAACATACATCTTTAAAAGTTATATGAACATACACGTCTTTAAAAGTTATATGAACATACACGTCTTTAAAAGTTATATGAACATACACGTCTTTAAAAGTTATATGAACATACACGTCTTTAAAAGTTATATGAACATACATCTTTAAAAGTTATATGAACATACATCTTTAAAAGTTATATGAACATACACGTCTTTAAAAGTTATATGAACATACACGTCTTTAAAAGTTATATGAACATACGTCTTTAAAAGTTATATGAACATACACGTCTTTAAAAGTTATATGAACATACGTCTTTAAAAGTTATATGAACATACACGTCTTTAAAAGTTATATGAACATACATGTCTTTAAAAGTTATATGAACACACGTCTTTAAAAGTTATATGAACATACACGTCTTTAAAAGTTATATGAACATACATCTTTAAAAGTTATATGAACATACATCTTTAAAAGTTATATGAACATACATCTTTAAAAGTTATATGAACATACACGTCTTTAAAAGTTATATGAACATACATCTTTAAAAGTTATATGAACATACATCTTTAAAAGTTATATGAACATACATCTTTAAAAGTTATATGAACATACACGTCTTTAAAAGTTACATGAACATACACGTCTTTAAAAGTTACATGAACATACATCTTTAAAAGTTATATGAACATACACGTCTTTAAAAGTTATATGAACATACATCTTTAAAAGTTACATGAACATACACGTCTTTAAAAGTTATATGAACATACATCTTTAAAAGTTATATGAACATACATCTTTAAAAGTTATATGAACATACACGTCTTTAAAAGTTATATGAACATACACGTCTTTAAAAAGTTATATGAACATACATCTTTAGTGGTCCTTCTGTAGCTCAGTTGGTAGAGCATGGCGCTTGTAACGCCAGGGTAGTGGGTTCAATTCCCGGGACCACCCATACGTAGAATGTATGCACACATGACTGTAAGTCGCTTTGGATAAAAGCGTCCGCTAAATGGCATATATTATTATATTATTATTATATTATTATTATTATTATATTATCTTTAAAAGTTACATGAACATACCTGTCTTTAAAAGTTATATGAACATACCTGTCTTTAAAAGTTATATGAACATACATCTTTAAAGTTATATGAACATACATCTTTAAAAGTTATATGAACATACATCTTTAAAAGTTATATGAACATACACGTCTTTAAAAGTTATATGAACATACACGTCTTTAAAAGTTATATGAACATACATCTTTAAAAGTTACATGAACATACACGTCTTTAAAAGTTACATGAACATACACGTCTTTAAAAGTTATATGAACATACCTGTCTTTAAAAGTTATATGAACATACATGTCTTTAAAAGTTATATGAACATACACGTCTTTAAAAGTTATATGAACATACACGTCTTTAAAAGTTATATGAACATACACGTCTTTAAAAGTTATATGAACATACATCTTTAAAAGTTATATGAACATACACGTCTTTAAAAGTTATATGAACATACATCTTTAAAAGTTATATGAACATACATCTTTAAAAGTTATATGAACATACACGTCTTTAAAAGTTATATGAACATACATGTCTTTAAAAGTTATATGAACACACGTCTTTAAAAGTTATATGAACATACATCTTTAAAATTACATGAACATACATCTTTAAAAGTTATATGAACATACACGTCTTTAAAAAGTTATATGAACATACACGTCTTTAAAAGTTATATGAACATACATGTCTTTAAAAGTTATATGAACACACGTCTTTAAAAGTTATATGAACATACATCTTTAAAAGTTATATGAACATACACGTCTTTAAAAGTTATATGAACATACATGTCTTTAAAAGTTATATGAACACACGTCTTTAAAAGTTATATGAACATACACGTCTTTAAAAGTTATATGAACATACATCTTTAAAAGTTATATGAACATACACGTCTTTAAAAGTTATATGAACATACACGTCTTTAAAAGTTATATGAACATACACGTCTTTAAAAGTTATATGAACATACCTGTCTTTAAAAGTTATATGAACATACATGTCTTTAAAAGTTATATGAACATACACGTCTTTAAAAGTTATATGAACATACACGTCTTTAAAAGTTATATGAACATACACGTCTTTAAAAGTTATATGAACATACATCTTTAAAAGTTATATGAACATACACGTCTTTAAAAGTTATATGAACATACATCTTTAAAAGTTATATGAACATACATCTTTAAAAGTTATATGAACATACACGTCTTTAAAAGTTATATGAACATACACGTCTTTAAAAGTTATATGAACATACACGTCTTTAAAAGTTATATGAACATACATCTTTAAAAGTTATATGAACATACATCTTTAAAAGTTATATGAACATACACGTCTTTAAAAGTTATATGAACATACACGTCTTTAAAAGTTATATGAACATACATGTCTTTAAAAGTTATATGAACACACGTCTTTAAAAGTTATATGAACATACATCTTTAAAAGTTATATGAACATACACGTCTTTAAAAGTTATATGAACATACATGTCTTTAAAAGTTATATGAACACACGTCTTTAAAAGTTATATGAACATACACGTCTTTAAAAGTTATATGAACATACATCTTTAAAAGTTATATGAACATACATCTTTAAAAGTTATATGAACATACATCTTTAAAAGTTATATGAACATACACGTCTTTAAAAGTTACATGAACATACATCTTTAAAAGTTATATGAACATACATCTTTAAAAGTTATATGAACATACATCTTTAAAAGTTACATGAACATACACGTCTTTAAAAGTTACATGAACATACACGTCTTTAAAAGTTACATGAACATACATCTTTAAAAAGTTATATGAACATACACGTCTTTAAAAGTTATATGAACATACATCTTTAAAAGTTATATGAACATACACGTCTTTAAAAGTTATATGAACATACATCTTTAAAAGTTATATGAACATACATATTTAAAAGTTATATGAACATACACGTCTTTAAAAGTTATATGAACATACACGTCTTTAAAAGTTATATGAACATACACGTCTTTAAAAGTTATATGAACATACATGTCTTTAAAAGTTATATGAACACACGTCTTTAAAAGTTATATGAACATACATCTTTAAAAGTTATATGAACATACACGTCTTTAAAAGTTATATGAACATACACGTCTTTAAAAGTTATATGAACATACATGTCTTTAAAAGTTATATGAACACACGTCTTTAAAAGTTATATGAACATACGTCTTTAAAAGTTATATGAACATACACGTCTTTAAAAGTTATATGAACATACATGTCTTTAAAAGTTATATGAACACACGTCTTTAAAAGTTATATGAACATACACGTCTTTAAAAGTTATATGAACATACATCTTTAAAAGTTATATGAACATACATCTTTAAAAGTTATATGAACATACATCTTTAAAAGTTATATGAACATACACGTCTTTAAAAGTTATATGAACATACATCTTTAAAAGTTACATGAACATACCTGTCTTTAAAAGTTATATGAACATACCTGTCTTTAAAAGTTATATGAACATACATCTTTAAAAGTTATATGAACATACACGTCTTTAAAAGTTATATGAACATACACGTCTTTAAAAGTTATATGAACATACCTGTCTTTAAAAGTTATATGAACATACATGTCTTTAAAAGTTATATGAACATACACGTCTTTAAAAGTTATATGAACATACACGTCTTTAAAAGTTATATGAACATACACGTCTTTAAAAGTTATATGAACATACATCTTTAAAAGTTATATGAACATACCTGTCTTTAAAAGTTATATGAACATACCTGTCTTTAAAAGTTATATGAACATACATCTTTAAAAGTTATATGAACATACATCTTTAAAAGTTATATGAACATACATCTTTAAAAGTTATATGAACATACACGTCTTTAAAATTTATATGAACATACACGTCTTTAAAAGTTATATGAACATACATCTTTAAAAGTTATATGAACATACATCTTTAAAAGTTATATGAACATACACGTCTTTAAAAGTTATATGAACATACACGTCTTTAAAAGTTATATGAACATACATGTCTTTAAAAGTTATATGAACACACGTCTTTAAAAGTTATATGAACATACATCTTTAAAATTACATGAACATACATCTTTAAAAGTTACATGAACATACATCTTTAAAAGTTATATGAACATACATCTTTAAAAGTTATATGAACATACACGTCTTTAAAAGTTATATGAACATACATCTTTAAAAGTTATATGAACATACATCTTTAAAAGTTATATGAACATACATCTTTAAAAGTTATATGAACACACGTCTTTAAAAGTTATATGAACATACATGTCTTTAAAAGTTATATGAACACACGTCTTTAAAAGTTATATGAACATACATCTTTAAAAGTTATATGAACATACACGTCTTTAAAAGTTATATGAACATACATGTCTTTAAAAGTTATATGAACACACGTCTTTAAAGTTATATGAACATACACGTCTTTAAAAGTTATATGAACATACATCTTTAAAAGTTATATGAACATACATCTTTAAAAGTTATATGAACATACATCTTTAAAAGTTATATGAACATACATCTTTAAAAGTTATATGAACATACACGTCTTTAAAAGTTACATGAACATACATCTTTAAAAGTTATATGAACATACATCTTTAAAAGTTATATGAACATACATCTTTAAAATCTTTAAAAGTTAGATGAACATACATCTTTAAAAGTTATATGAACATACACGTCTTTAAAAGTTATATGAACATACACGTCTTTAAAAGTTATATGAACATACACGTCTTTAAAAGTTATATGAACATACATCTTTAAAAGTTATATGAACATACATCTTTAAAAGTTACATGAACATACATCTTTAAAAGTTATATGAACATACACGTCTTTAAAAGTTACATGAACATACATCTTTAAAAGTTATATGAACATACATCTTTAAAAGTTATATGAACATACACGTCTTTAAAAGTTATATGAACATACATCTTTAAAAGTTAGATGAACATACATCTTTAAAAGTTAGATGAACATACATGTTTAAAAGTTATATGAACATACACGTCTTTAAAGTTATATGAACATACATCTTTAAAAGTTATATGAACATACATCTTTAAAAGTTAAATGAACATACACGTCTTTAAAAGTTATATGAACATACACGTCTTTAAAAGTTATATGAACATACACGTCTTTAAAAGTTAAATGAACATACATCTTTAAAAGTTATATGAACATACATCTTTAAAAGTTATATGAACATACACGTCTTTAAAAGTTATATGAACATACATCTTTAAAAGTTACATGAACATACACGTCTTTAAAAGTTACATGAACATACACGTCTTTAAAAGTTATATGAACATACCTGTCTTTAAAAGTTACATGAACATACATCTTTAAAAGTTATATGAACATACACGTCTTTAAAAGTTATATGAACATACACGTCTTTAAAAGTTATATGAACATACCTGTCTTTAAAAGTTATATGAACATACATGTCTTTAAAAGTTATATGAACATACACGTCTTTAAAAGTTACATGAACTTACACGTCTTTAAAAGTTACATGAACATACACGTCTTTAAAAGTTATATGAAAATACATCATTCAAAGTTATATGAACATACATCATTCAAAGTTATATGAACATACATCTTTAAAAGTTATATGAACATACACGTCTTTAAAAGTTATATGAACATACATCTTTAAAAGTTACATGAACATACACGTCTTTAAAAGTTATATGAACATACATCTTTAAAAGTTATATGAACATACACGTCTTTAAAAGTTATATGAACATACATCTTTAAAAGTTACATGAACATACACGTCTTTAAAAGTTATATGAACATACATCTTTAAAAGTTATATGAACATACATGTCTTTAAAAGTTATATGAACATACATCTTTAAAAGTTACATGAACATACACGTCTTTAAAAGTTATATGAACATACACGTCTTTAAAAGTTATATGAACATACACGTCTTTAAAAGTTATATGAACATACATCTTTCAAAGTTATATGAACATACATCTTTAAAAGTTATATGAACATACACGTCTTTAAAAGTTATATGAACATACACGTCTTTAAAAGTTATATGAACATACATGTCTTTAAAAGTTATATGAACATACATGTCTTTAAAAGTTATATGAACATACACGTCTTTAAAAGTTATATGAACATACATCTTTAAAAGTTATATGAACATACACGTCTTTAAAAGTTATATGAACATACATCTTTAAAAGTTATATGAACATACATATTTAAAAGTTATATGAACATACATCTTTAAAATTACATGAACATACATCTTTAAAAGTTATATGAACATACATCTTTAAAAGTTATATGAACATACATCTTTAAAAGTTATATGAACATACACGTCTTTAAAAGTTATATGAACATACATGTCTTTAAAAGTTATATGAACACACGTCTTTAAAAGTTATATGAACATACACGTCTTTAAAATTACATGAACATACATCTTTAAAAGTTACATGAACATACACGTCTTTAAAAGTTACATGAACATACCTGTCTTTAAAAGTTATATGAACATACATGTCTTTAAAAGTTATATGAACACACGTCTTTAAAAGTTATATGAACATACATCTTTAAAAGTTATATGAACACACGTCTTTAAAAGTTATATGAACATACACGTCTTTAAAAGTTATATGAACATACATGTCTTTAAAAGTTACATGAACATACATCTTTAAAAGTTATATGAACATACATCTTTAAAAGTTATATGAACACACGTCTTTAAAAGTTATATGAACATACATCTTTAAAAGTTATATGAACATACATGTCTTTAAAAGTTACATGAACATACATCTTTAAAAGTTACATGAACATACACGTCTTTAAAAGTTATATGAACATACATCTTTAAAAGTTATATGAACATACCTGTCTTTAAAAGTTATATGAACATACATGTCTTTAAAAGTTATATGAACATACATCTTTAAAAGTTATATGAACATACATGTCTTTAAAAGTTATATGAACATACCTGTCTTTAAAAGTTATATGAACATACATCTTTAAAAGTTATATGAACATACATGTCTTTAAAAGTTATATGAACACACATCTTTAAAAGTTATATGAACATACACGTCTTTAAAAGTTATATGAACATACCTGTCTTTAAAAGTTATATGAACATACCTGTCTTTAAAAGTTATATGAACATACATCTTTAAAAGTTATATGAACATACACGTCTTTAAAAGTTATATGAACATACATCTTTAAAAGTTACATGAACATACACGTCTTTAAAAGTTATATGAACATACATCTTTAAAAGTTATATGAACATACATCTTTAAAAGTTACATGAACATACACGTCTTTAAAAGTTATATGAACATACATCTTTAAAAGTTATATGAACATACATCTTTAAAAGTTATATGAACATACACGTCTTTAAAAGTTATATGAACATACATCTTTAAAAGTTATATGAACATACACGTCTTTAAAAGTTATATGAACACACGTCTTTAAAAGTTATATGAACATACACGTCTTTAAAATTACATGAACATACATCTTTAAAAGTTACATGAACATACACGTCTTTAAAAGTTACATGAACATACCTGTCTTTAAAAGTTATATGAACATACATGTCTTTAAAAGTTATATGAACACACGTCTTTAAAGTTATATGAACATACATCTTTAAAAGTTATATGAACACACGTCTTTAAAAGTTATATGAACATACACGTCTTTAAAAGTTATATGAACATACATGTCTTTAAAAGTTATATGAACACACGTCTTTAAAAGTTATATGAACATACATCTTTAAAAGTTATATGAACACACGTCTTTAAAAGTTATATGAACATACACGTCTTTAAAAGTTATATGAACATACATGTCTTTAAAAGTTACATGAACATACATCTTTAAAAGTTACATGAACATACACGTCTTTAAAAGTTATATGAACATACCTGTCTTTAAAAGTTATATGAACATACATGTCTTTAAAAGTTATATGAACACACGTCTTTAAAAGTTAAATGAACATACATCTTTAAAAGTTATATGAACATACATGTCTTTAAAAGTTATATGAACATACATGTCTTTAAAAGTTATATGAACATACATCTTTAAAAGTTATATGAACATACATGTCTTTAAAAGTTATATGAACACACATCTTTAAAAGTTATATGAACATACACGTCTTTAAAAGTTATATGAACATACCTGTCTTTAAAAGTTATATGAACATACCTGTCTTTAAAAGTTATATGAACATACATCTTTAAAAGTTATATGAACATACATGTCTTTAAAAGTTATATGAACACACGTCTTTAAAAGTTATATGAACATACATCTTTAAAAGTTATATGAACACACGTCTTTAAAAGTTATATGAACATACATCTTTAAAAGTTATATGAACATACATGTCTTTAAAGTTATATGAACACACATCTTTAAAAGTTACATGAACATACATCTTTAAAAGTTACATGAACATACACGTCTTTAAAAGTTATATGAACATACCTGTCTTTAAAAGTTATATGAACATACCTGTCTTTAAAAGTTATATGAACATACATGTCTTTAAAGTTATATGAACATACATCTTTAAAAGTTATATGAACACACGTCTTTAAAAGTTATATGAACATACATCTTTAAAAGTTATATGAACATACATGTCTTTAAAAGTTATATGAACACACATCTTTAAAAGTTATATGAACATACGTCTTTAAAAGTTATATGAACATACACGTCTTTAAAAGTTATATGAACATACATGTCTTTAAAAGTTATATACGTCTTTAAAAGTTATATGAACATACATGTCTTTAAAAGTTATATGAACACACGTCTTTAAAAGTGATATGAACATCGTCTTTAAAAGTTATATGAACATACATGTCTTTAAAAGTTATATGAACACACGTCTTTAAAAGTTATATGAACACACGTCTTTAAAAGTTATATGAACATACACGTCTTTAAAAGTTATATGAACATACATCTTTAAAAGTTACATGAACATACATCTTTAAAAGTTATATGAACATACACGTCTTTAAAAGTTACATGAACATACATCTTTAAAAGTTATATGAACATACATCTTTAAAGTTATATGAACATACATCTTTATATGAACATACACGTCTTTAAAAGTTATATGAACATACCTGTCTTTAAAAGTTATATGAACATACCTGTCTTTAAAAGTTATATGAACATACATCTTTAAAAGTTATATGAACATACATCTTTAAAAGTTATATGAACATACATCTTTAAAAGTTATATGAACATACATGTCTTTAAAAGTTATATGAACACACGTCTTTAAAAGTTATATGAACACACGTCTTTAAAAGTTATATGAACATACACGTCTTTAAAAGTTATATGAACATACATCTTTAAAAGTTACATGAACATACATCTTTAAAAGTTATATGAACATACACGTCTTTAAAAGTTACATGAACATACATCTTTAAAAGTTATATGAACATACATCTTTAAAGTTATATGAACATACATCTTTAAAAGTTATATGAACATACACGTCTTTAAAAGTTATATGAACATACCTGTCTTTAAAAGTTATATGAACATACCTGTCTTTAAAAGTTATATGAACATACATCTTTAAAAGTTATATGAACATACATCTTTAAAAGTTATATGAACATACATCTTTAAAAGTTATATGAACATACATCTTTAAAAGTTATATGAACATACATCTTTAAAAGTTATATGAACATACATCTTTAAAAGTTACATGAACATACACGTCTTTAAAAGTTATATGAACATATGTCTTTAAAAGTTATATGAACATACCTGTCTTTAAAAGTTATATGAACATACATCTTTAAAAGTTATATGAACATACATCTTTAAAAGTTATATGAACATACACGTCTTTAAAAGTTATATGAACATACACGTCTTTAAAAGTTATATGAACATACATCTTTAAAAGTTATATGAACATACATCTTTCAAAGTTATATGAACATACATCTTTAAAAGTTATATGAACATACACGTCTTTAAAAGTTATATGAACATACATCTTTAAAAGTTACATGAACATACCTGTCTTTAAAAGTTATATGAACATACCTGTCTTTAAAAGTTATATGAACATACATCTTTAAAAGTTATATGAACATACACGTCTTTAAAAGTTATATGAACATACATCTTTAAAAGTTATATGAACATACATCTTTAAAAGTTACATGAACATACACGTCTTTAAAAGTTATATGAACATACACGTCTTTAAAAGTTATATGAACATACATCTTTAAAAGTTACATGAACATACCTGTCTTTAAAAGTTATATGAACATACCTGTAGTTATATGAACATACATCTTTAAAAGTTATATGAACATACATCTTTAAAAGTTATATGAACATACATCTTTAAAAGTTATATGAACATACACGTCTTTAAAAGTTATATGAACATACCTGTCTTTAAAAGTTATATGAACATACATGTCTTTAAAAGTTATATGAACATACATCTTTAAAAGTTATATGAACATACATCTTTAAAAGTTATATGAACATACATCTTTAAAAGTTACATGAACATACATCTTTAAAAGTTATATGAACATACATCTTTAAAAGTTACATGAACATACACATCTTTAAAAGTTATATGAACATACCTGTCTTTAAAAGTTATATGAACATACCTGTCTTTAAAAGTTATATGAACATACCTGTCTTTAAAAGTTATATGAACATACATCTTTAAAAGTTATATGAACATACATCTTTAAAAGTTATATGAACATACACGTCTTTAAAAGTTATATGAACATACATCTTTAAAAGTTATATGAACATACATCTTTAAAAGTTATATGAACATACATCTTTAAAAGTTATATGAACATACATCTTTCAAAGTTATATGAACATACATCTTTAAAAGTTAAATGAACATGCACGTCTTTAAAAGTTATATGAACATACATCTTTAAAAGTTACATGAACATACCTGTCTTTAAAAGTTATATGAACATACCTGTCTTTAAAAGTTATATGAACATACATCTTTAAAAGTTATATGAACATACACGTCTTTAAAAGTTATATGAACATACACGTCTTTAAAAGTTATATGAACATACTGTCTTTAAAAGTTATATGAACATACACGTCTTTAAAAGTTATATGAACATACACGTCTTTAAAAGTTATATGAACATACACGTCTTTAAAAGTTATATGAACATACATCTTTAAAAGTTATATGAACATACACGTCTTTAAAAGTTATATGAACATATGAACATACATCTTTAAAAGTTATATGAACATACATCTTTAAAAGTTATATGAACATACACGTCTTTAAAAGTTATATGAACATACATCTTTAAAAGTTACATGAACATACCTGTCTTTAAAAGTTATATGAACATACCTGTCTTTAAAAGTTATATGAACATACATCTTTAAAAGTTATATGAACATACATCTTTAAAAGTTATATGAACATACACGTCTTTAAAAGTTATATGAACATACATCTTTAAAAGTTATATGAACATACACGTCTTTAAAAGTTATATGAACATACACGTCTTTAAAAGTTATATGAACATACACGTCTTTAAAAGTTATATGAACATACACGTCTTTAAAAGTTATATGAACATACACGTCTTTAAAAGTTATATGAACATACACGTCTTTAAAAGTTATATGAACATACACGTCTTTAAAAGTTATATGAACATACATCTTTAAAAGTTATATGAACATACATCTTTAAAAGTTATATGAACATACATCTTTAAAAGTTATATGAACATACATCTTTAAAAGTTATATGAACATACATCTTTAAAAGTTATATGAACATACATCTTTAAAAGTTATATGAACATACATCTTTAAAAGTTATATGAACATACACGTCTTTAAAAGTTATATGAACATACATGTCTTTAAAAGTTATATGAACATACATCTTTAAAATTACATGAACATACATCTTTAAAAGTTACATGAACATACATCTTTAAAAGTTATATGAACATACATCTTTAAAAGTTATATGAACATACATCTTTAAAAGTTATATGAACATACACGTCTTTAAAAGTTATATGAACATACATCTTTAAAAGTTAGATGAACATACATCTTTAAAATTACATGAACATACATCTTTAAAAGTTATATGAACATACATCTTTAAAAGTTATATGAACATACATCTTTAAAAGTTATATGAACATACATCTTTAAAAGTTATATGAACATACATCTTTAAAAGTTATATGAACATACACGTCTTTAAAAGTTATATGAACATACACACGTCTTTAAAAGTTATATGAACATACATCTTTAAAAGTTATATGAACATACACGTCTTTAAAAGTTACATGAACATACACGTCTTTAAAAGTTATATGAACATACATCTTTAAAAGTTATATACATCTTTAAAAGTTATATGAACATACATCTTTAAAAGTTACATGAACATACGTCTTTAAAAGTTATATGTCTTTAAAAGTTATATGAACATACATCTTTAAAAGTTATATGAACATACATCTTTAAAAGTTATATGAACATACACGTCTTTAAAAGTTATATGAACATCATACATCTTTAAAAGTTATATGAACACTAAATGGCATATATTATTATATTATTATTATATTATTATTATTATTATATTATCATGAACATACTGTCTTTAAAAGTTATATGAACATACCTGTCTTTAAAAGTTATATGAACATACATCTTTAAAAGTTATATGAACATACATCTTTAAAAGTTATATGAACACATCTTTAAAAGTTATATGAACATACACGTCTTTAAAAGTTATATGAACATACACGTCTTTAAAAGTTACATGAACATACATCTTTAAAAGTTACATGAACATACACGTCTTTAAAAGTTACATGAACATACACGTCTTTAAAAGTTATATGAACATACCTGTCTTTAAAAGTTATATGAACATACATCTTTAAAAGTTATATGAACATACACGTCTTTAAAAGTTATATGAACATGTCTTTAAAAGTTATATGAACATACACGTCTTTAAAAGTTATATGAACATACATCTTTAAAAGTTATATGAACATACATCTTTAAAAGTTATATGAACATACACGTCTTTAAAAGTTATATGAACATACATCTTTAAAAGTTATATGAACATACACGTCTTTAAAAGTTATATGAACATACACGTCTTTAAAAGTTATATGAACATACATCTTTAAAAGTTATATGAACATACATCTTTAAAAGTTATATGAACATACATCTTTAAAAGTTACATGAACATACACGTCTTTAAAAGTTACATGAACATACACGTCTTTAAAAGTTATATGAACATACCTCTTTAAAAGTTACATGAACATACGTCTTTAAAAGTTACATGAACATACACGTCTTTAAAAGTTATATGAACATACATGTCTTTAAAAGTTATATGAACATACGTCTTTAAAAGTTATATGAACATACACGTCTTTAAAAGTTATATGAACATACATCTTTAAAAGTTATATGAACATACATCTTTAAAAGTTATATGAACATACATCTTTAAAAGTTATATGAACATACATCTTTAAAAGTTATATGAACATACCTGTCTTTAAAGTTATATGAACATACATCTTTAAAAGTTATATGAACATACACGTCTTTAAAAGTTATATGAACATACACGTCTTTAAAAGTTATATGAACATACACGTCTTTAAAAGTTATATGAACATACATCTTTAAAAGTTATATGAACATACACGTCTTTAAAAGTTATATGAACATACATCTTTAAAAGTTATATGAACATACATCTTTAAAAGTTATATGAACATACATCTTTAAAAGTTATATGAACATACACGTCTTTAAAAGTTATATGAACATACCTGTCTTTAAAAGTTATATGAACATACATCTTTAAAAGTTATATGAACATACATCTTTAAAAGTTATATGAACATACATCTTTAAAAGTTATATGAACATACACGTCTTTAAAAGTTATATGAACATACATCTTTAAAAGTTATATGAACATACATCTTTAAAAGTTATATGAACATACACGTCTTTAAAAGTTATATGAACATACATCTTTAAAAGTTATATGAACATACACGTCTTTAAAAGTTATATGAACATACATCTTTAAAAGTTATATGAACATACATCTTTAAAAGTTATATGAACATACATCTTTAAAAGTTATATGAACATACACGTCTTTAAAAGTTATATGAACATACACGTCTTTAAAAGTTATATGAACATACATCTTTAAAAGTTATATGAACATACATCTTTAAAAGTTATATGAACATACATCTTTAAAAGTTATATGAACATACACGTCTTTAAAAGTTATATGAACATACATCTTTAAAAGTTACATGAACATACATCTTTAAAAGTTATATGAACATACATCTTTAAAAGTTATATGAACATACATCTTTAAAAGTTATATGAACATACACGTCTTTAAAAGTTATATGAACATACATCTTTAAAAGTTACATGAACATACATCTTTAAAAGTTATATGAACATACACGTCTTTAAAATTTATATGAACATACACGTCTTTAAAAGTTATATGAACATACATCTTTAAAAGTTATATACGTCTTTAAAAGTTATATGAACATACATCTTTAAAAGTTATATGAACATACACGTCTTTAAAAGTTATATGAACATACATCTTTAAAAGTTATATGAACATACACGTCTTTAAAAGTTATATGAACATACATCTTTAAAAGTTATATGAACATACACGTCTTTAAAAGTTATATGAACATACACGTCTTTAAAAGTTATATGAACATACATCTTTAAAAGTTATATGAACATACACGTCTTTAAAAGTTATATGAACATACATCTTTAAAAGTTATATGAACATACATCTTTCAAAGTTATATGAACATACATCTTTAAAAGTTATATGAACATACACGTCTTTAAAAGTTATATGAACATACATCATTCAAAGTTATATGAACATACATCTTTCAAAGTTATATGAACATACATCTTTAAAAGTTATATGAACATACACGTCTTTAAAAGTTATATGAACATACACGTCTTTAAAAGTTATATGAACATACACGTCTTTTTAATCTTTAAAAGTTATATGAACATACATCTTTAAAAGTTATATGAACATACATCTTTAAAAGTTATATGAACATACATCTTTAAAAGTTATATGAACATACACGTCTTTAAAAGTTATATGAACATACATCTTTAAAAGTTATATGAACATACATCTTTAAAAGTTATATGAACATACATCTTTAAAAGTTATATGAACATACATCTTTAAAAGTTATATGAACATACACGTCTTTAAAAAGTTATATGAACATACATCTTTAAAAGTTATATGAACATACATCTTTAAAAGTTATATGAACATACACGTCTTTAAAAGTTATATGAACATACATGTCTTTAAAAGTTATATGAACATAAACGTTATATGAACTTTAAAAGTTATATGAACATACATCTTTAAAAGTTATATGAACATACATCTTTAAAAGTTATATGAACATACATCTTTAAAGTTATATGAACATACATCTTTAAAAGTTATATGAACATACACGTCTTTAAAAGTTATATGAACATACATCTTTAAAAGTTATATGAACATACATCTTTAAAAGTTATATGAACATACATCTTTAAAAGTTATATGAACATACATCTTTAAAAGTTATATGAACATACGTCTTTAAAAAGTTATATGAACATACACGTCTTTAAAAGTTATATGAACATACACGTCTTTAAAAGTTATATGAACATACACGTCTTTAAAAGTTATATGAACATACACGTCTTTAAAAGTTATATGAACATACATCTTTAAAGTTATATGAACATACACGTCTTTAAAAGTTATATGAACATACATCTTTAAAAGTTATATGAACATACATCTTTAAAAAAGTTATATGAACATACATCTTTAAAAGTTATATGAACATACACGTCTTTAAAAGTTATATGAACATACATCTTTAAAAGTTATGAACATACACTTTAAAAAGTTATATGAACATACATCGTCTTTAAAAGTTATATGAACATACATCTTTAAAAGTTATATGAACATACATCTTTAAAAGTTATATGAACATACACGTCTTTAAAAGTTATATGAACATATCTTTAAAAGTTACATGAACATACATCTTTAAAAGTTATATGAACATACACGTCTTTAAAAGTTATATGAACATACATCTTTAAAAGTTATATGAACATACATCTTTAAAAGTTATATGAACATACATCTTTAAAAGTTATATGAACATACATCGTTTTAAAAGTTATATGAACATACATCTTTAAAAGTTATATGAACATACATCTTTAAAAGTTATATGAACATACACGTCTTTAAAAGTTATATGAACATACGTCTTTAAAAGTTATATGAACATAATCTTTAAAAGTTATATGAACATACATCTTTAAAAGTTATATGAACATACACGTCTTTAAAAGTTATATGAACATACATCTTTAAAAGTTATATGAACATACATCTTTAAAAGTTTTACATCTTTAAAAGTTATATGAACATACACGTCTTTAAAAGTTATATGAACATACATCTTTAAAAGTTATATGAACATACATCTTTAAAAGTTATATGAACATACACGTCTTTAAAAGTTATATGAACATACATCTTTAAAAGTTATATGAACATACATCTTTAAAAGTTATATGAACATACACATCTTTAAAAGTTATATGAACATACATCTTTAAAAGTTATATGAACATACACGTCTTAAAAGTTATATGAACATACATCTTTAAAAGTTATATGAACATACTTTAAAAGTCTTTAAAAGTTATATGAACATACACGTCTTTAAAAGTTATATGAACATACATCTTTAAAAGTTATATGAACATACATCTTTAAAAGTTATATGAACATACACTCTTTAAAAGTTATATGAACATACATCTTTAAAAGTTATATGAACATACATCTTTAAAAAGTTATATGAACATACATCTTTAAAAGTTATATGAACATACACGTCTTTAAAAGTTATATGAACATACATCTTTAAAAGTTATATGAACATACATGTCTTTAAAAGTTATATGAACATACATCTTTAAAAGTTATATGAACATACATCTTTAAAAGTTAAGAACATACACGTCTTTAAAAGTTATATGAACATACCTGTCTTTAAAAGTTATATGAACATACATCTTTAAAGTTATATGAACATACATCTTTAAAAGTTATATGAACATACACATCTTTAAAAGTTATATGAACATACATCTTTAAAAGTTATATGAACATACCGTCTTTGAAAAATCTTTTATATGAACATACACGTCTTTAAAAGTTATATGAACATACATCTTTAAAAGTTATATGAACATACATCTTTAAAAGTTACATGAACATACACGTCTTTAAAAGTTATATGAACATACATCTTTAAAAGTTATATGAACATACATCTTTAAAAGTTATATGAACATACACGTCTTTAAAAGTTATATGAACATACATCTTTAAAAGTTATATGAACATACATCTTTAAAAGTTATATGAACATACACGTCTTTAAAAGTTATATGAACATACATCATGAACATACATCTTTAAAAGTTATATGAACATACACGTCTTTAAAAGTTATATGAACATACATCTTTAAAAGTTATATGAACATACATGTCTTTAAAAGTTATATGAACATACATCTTTAAAAGTTATATGAACATACACGTCTTTAAAAGTTATATGAACATACACGTCTTTAAAAGTTATATGAACATACACGTCTTTAAAAGTTATATGAACATACATCTTTAAAAGTTATATGAACATACATCTTTAAAAGTTATATGAACATACATCTTTAAAAGTTATATGAACAACATCTTTAAAAGTTATATGAACATACACGTCTTTAAAAGTTATATGAACATACATCTTTAAAAGTTATATGAACATACACATCTTTAAAAGTTATATGAACATACACGTCTTTAAAAGTTATTGAAATACATCTTTATATGAACATACATCTTTAAAAGTTATATGAACATACATCTTTAAAAGTTATATGAACATACACGTCTTTAAAAGTTATATGAACATACATCTTTAAAAGTTATATGAACATACATCTTTAAAAGTTATATGAACATACATGTCTTTAAAAGTTATATGAACATACATCTTTAAAAGTTATATGAACATACCTGTCTTTAAAAGTTATATGAACATACTGTCTTTAAAAGTTATATGAACATACATCTTTAAAAGTTATATGAACATACACGTCTTTAAAAGTTATATGAACATACATCTTTAAAAGTTATATGAACATACATCTTTAAAAGTTATATGAACATACATCTTTGAAAAAGTCTTTAAAAGTTATATGAACATACACGTCTTTAAAAGTTATATGAACATACATCTTTAAAAGTTATATGAACATACATCTTTAAAAGTTATATGAACATACATCTTTAAAAGTTATATGAACATACATCTTTAAAAGTTATATGAACATACACATCTTTAAAAGTTACATCTTTAAAAGTTATATGAACATACATTCCTTTGAATGCACATACACTGTCTTTAAAAGTTATATGAACATACATCTTTAAAAGTTATATGAACATACATCTTTAAAAGTTATATGAACATACAGTGTCTTTAAAAGTTATATGAACATACATCTTTAAAAGTTATATTACATCTTTAAAGTTATATGAACATACACATCTTTAAAAGTTATATGAACATACATCTTTAAAAGTTATATGAACATACATCTTTAAAAGTTATATGAACATACATCTTTAAAAGTTATATGAACATACATCTTTAAAAGTTATATGAACATACATCTTTAAAAGTTATATGAACATACATCTTTAAAAGTTATATGAACATACATCTTTAAACTTCATCTTTTAAAAGATATGAACATACATAAAAGTTATATGAACGTTTAATCTTTTTCAAACTCTCAAATGTTTTAATTATGTGAACACTTTCACTATTTTCCACATCTTTAAAATGGATAAATATTATCCATGTCCACCGTCTTTAAAAAAGTTATATGAACATACACGTCTTTAAAAGTTATTGAAATACACGTCTTTAAAAGTTTATGAACATCACTTTAGTATATGAACATACACCTTTAAAAGTTATATGAACATACATGTCTTTAAAAGTTATATGAACACACGTCTTTAAAAGTTATATGAACATACATCTTTAAAAGTTATATGAACATACATCTTTAAAAGTTACATGAACATACACGTCTTTAAAAGTTACATGAACATACACGCGTCTTTAAAAGTTATATGAACATACGTCTTTAAAAGTTACATGAACATACGTCTTTAAAAGTTACATGAACATACATCTTTAAAAGTTATATGAACATACATCTTTAAAAGTTACATGAACATACACGTCTTTAAAAGTTATATGAACATACACGTCTTTAAAAGTTATATGAACATACATCTTTAAAAGGGGCAATTCAGAACCAAGATATGCGCAGATAAAAGGAACTTAATTCCTTTTTCATGCACTTCCCTGTCTGTGCGCATTCTGACCTTGAACATAAGCATGGGGAAATGGATGTACCAGCCAGCTATTCGTTTGGGTTGGAGATGGCAGAAGTGTCTACGCATATGTGTATTCTGACCTTGACTTAATTCCACCAGCTTTATGTACGAGAAAACCATTCATAAGGTTGAGCAACCTGTCAGGTTCTAAGTGGAAAAATATCTACTTCATTTTTTCCTTTTAATTACCAAACTGATGACTGCCGTTTAACCTTTGTGCACTCTCAAATGTTTTAATTATGTGCCCGACTTTCACTATTTTCCATTTGTAGCCTATCATGTTAAATATTATCCACTGTCCACCGTCAATAATACAAGTTCAGAGTTTTAATACCCACATTTATAACTCACTTTAGTATTAGTACCCTTCAATTTGTAGCCTACATTTTGAGGAAGGGAGGGAGTAGGAGAGAGGATGCAAGGAATCAAGGGAAGAATGCACCTCATGTCTTAATAGGACACTCTGGTTTGAACAGAAGTAAAACATTGATCTCCAACAACCTCCAGCTATATTGCGGTTTAACGGAACCATCTACGGGAAAAGGTGCAGAGATCTTAGACCTCCTTACAGAGAGTTGAGACGCCCATCCCGGGTGTGAACATGGCAGAGAGATGAGACGCCCAACCCGGGTGTGAACATGGCAGAGAGATGGTTCCAGAGGAGAACAGAGAGGACGACACAGTGGACCTGTGAGGAGGAAAAGAGAGCTGTGTGAAAGTGAGGCTTCATGCTGATATCATACTGTTCTGCTCTGTTAAACAAACATTCCAAATCAGCTTGGCTTTGAAACAATCCATTCTGATATAAGTCTAAAATGTTTAATGTTTTTCTAATTCAGCAAAAAAATATCCAGACATTATTAGAACAACTGCAGAAGAAGCTGGAGAAATCTAACGGCCTAGATTTGTCTGCTTCTTTTCCGGATTCTGCTGGATTCTCAGTGAAACACATTGTGTATCGCTGGTATACCATAACTGTTACAAACATTATGGTACTACAATGTATTTTTAAACAGAGAAGGCGGACCGTCTGCTCATCCATACGTTACATATTAAGCATTACAGCTTCACACATGGTCCTCATACTGTCCTGATATTATGAGCACTTTTTGTACAAATTTCAAGGTGAGAAAATAATACTAAAATCACAGTAGCATGCTATATTAGCACTATAGTAGAACAGATAGGTCCTTTATCCTAACACTGTTATAGCTAAGTGGCACAGGGTCAGTGAAAGAGCCAGACCAAACCCTGGGTATAGGGGCTCAGTGGAATGTGAACAGGTTGGTCAGTGCGCCAAAGGAGATGCTGTAGAAGTATAGAGTACCGGCCGGCCAGTCCAGATAAACACCTACTCTGTTGGTGCGGGATGAGTGGACAGGTATGACGGTTTTATGATAATTGTGCCAGAAAGTATCTGTCATCAGAGCACTCCAGACTCTAGGACTTTTTGTTGAGTCCAATCACTAGCTTCCCCCGTCCTGCCTGTTGTTCTACATGCCACCCCTATATCAACCCTCTTCCCCTCCACTCTACCTCCCAGTAACAGCATTCAGTCAGACCCTCTCTACACAGCACTTGTGACCATTCCTCAAACTTCTCTGGGTGATCAGGATACAGCTGTTCCTTTCATTTCCCCATGTCACGTTTCTGTTCTCCTTAGACCGAATCAGATACCTGTATGCTGTGTTTTGGTCCAATGTGAGCTTGCAGGCAGGCATATGTTGGACAGGATGAAATCAATTGTAAAAACCATTGCAAACCATTAATATTGCATTCTTGACCATTTCATTTTACAGTCGTGACTTACATTTCAAGTGCCCAGCTTTGATCTGTCATTTTCTATTGTGGTCCACACTATATAAATAACAGAGGAAATTATTAGTGATATTTTCTTCATAAAACAAAAATCACACACAAGCTAGGTTTCCATCCAATTGGTTACAGATTTTCATGCAAATATATATATTTAAATTACATAAAAACAAAATGTTCATTTTCCCACCTGAGATGTATTTCCATCAAATTGACTTGTTGGGGATAAAAGGCTGTGTGAGATGATATCATTCAAATAAAAATATATTTTGCATTTAAATTCCCATGTACCGAATAAAAAATACAAGTTAAATGGGTTTCCATCTCATTTTCAACTCTACTGATGGTTTTCTCACAACCAAATGCTGCGTTATATAGTGAGTGTGCCCACTCTGGCATTGGCACGTGCACTCTAGCCAGCAGCTTGCAGATACAGTGCGAGCAGGGTGCGAATTACGGGGGAGCCAGAGGGCGCTCAGCTCCCCTGAATGAGACCTTAGCTCCCTTAAATGCAGCTGAAGTCTAACCTTGGAGGGGTCTCTAAATAATGCTAATTTAACCATTCTCCTATTTGTTTAAAATGCAATGGTAAAATGTTTCACAGTGGTAAATATTTATATAAAAGCTACCAAATGAAACAAAGACCCACACCTCTTTGTCTTAGTCGAAGCTATTTATTTCTGCATGGCTGCACAAACAATCTCCCTGTCCATGGCACTGTCCACTCAGGTTTGCTGAATTTCATTGGTGTTCTCTGTGCTGTCTGTGGCCAGAAGTAGTAGACCATTTATTTTCTATTTGTATGCCCATGAGAACTGTTTTTATGGCAAAATACAGTGCATTTTACGAGATCTTCAAGATCCAGGAATTGTACAGGGTTTAAGTTCAATGTTCTAATTAAATTGGTAAATGCCTAATATAGACAAATAACGCTGTCATTATTGTCAGGAAAAAAAGGTAGTGTTTAATGTCACATGATCTGTGAAGACTCCAAGCATTCAACTCATGAATTATGGACAACTCATGAACTAGGGTGTAAACATGTTTTGATTCAACTCCTACCTGTGTATTAGTGGAGGCTGCTGAGGGGAGGACGGCTCATAATAATGTCTGGAATGGAGTCAATGGAATGATATGAACCATGTGTTTGATGCAATTCCATTGACTCCATTCTAGCCATTATTATGAGCCGTCCTCCCCTCAGCAGCCTCCACTGCTGTGTATTATATTGAATGTAGGCTACCTGTTCTGCATGTGTTCATGTGTGTAAAATTGCCTCGGTTTGAGAGGGTAAGCTACAGGCCGTGGTGTAGGCCTTGTGGAGGGTAAACAACTAAACGCAGTTTACCCACCTTTTTCAGAAAAATGCATTGAAAGAATAGGGAGTGTTTATTTTTTCCCTGCGACCAGCAATCAGTTTAGCCACCTATTTTCTTACCTCTACATAACTGGCTACGGTAGGCCTATTTGAAGTTTGTGGTAGTAGGCCTACACATTTTAGCCTAATCTAGTAAATGGCTGTTTTTCCCACAACAGTTTCAGCCCTATTTCAGGTGTCCTGACATTTCAGGCTACAAAAAAGGTACATTTGTAAGCAAGACACATCAATTAACGTAGGCCTAATCAATGGAAATCGCTGAATGACATTAGGCACACTGTCTGGTGTTTTGTCAACAGATTTATATTTCCATTCATCAAATTGCATGAGTATACATGCATTGCACTACTTGGATTATTTTGGAGTGGACGAACATGCACAGGTTGCCTACTTTTTGAAGTGATTTGTTTGAAAATCAGATGAAGGCATCATGACTGGTTGTGTTCATGCCACACTAAGTGTAACGTTTTGTATGGATAGTGGATATTTATTTATAGAACATGATAACACTCAACAGTGAACCTTTATATATTCTTACAGGACCACAAGGCCAGTAGGCCTACTGCGGCATATTGTACTTTACTGAAGAAACAACGCCTGAATTGGAAAGAAATTTGATAGGGAGAGTAATTATTTTGAAGTCGCTTTCTTAAAGGGATACATTAGGGATTTTGGCAATGAAGCTCTTTATCTACAGTACTTCCCCAGAGTCAGATAAACTCGTGGTTACCATTTTTATGTCTGGGTGCAGTTTGAAGGAAGTTGCTAACTACCACAATGGTTAACTAGCGTTAGCATGCTAGCAGATATCTACAGACTCCCAGTCATTGCACTGAAGCTAGTTAGCATTGGCTCACAAAACTAACTAACATCCTTCATACTGGACGCAGAGACATAAAATCAGTATCCATGAGTTCATCTGACTCTGGGAAAGTAGATAAAGGGCCTCATTGCCAAAATCCCAAAGTATCCCTTTAACCAAAGCAACCAATGCAAGGTGCTTTGCTTTATAATGATGCATCTTTGCATCTTTGTGTGAAGAAAAGATGCCCGAAAAGAGGACGCAGATCGGGGATCCTTCTGAGAATCCGGAGGCGAGCGAGCAAACTCCCAATGCCTTCCATTCTCCTTGCTAACGTGCAATCGTTGGAAAATAAAATTGATGACCTACTATCAAGATTATCCTACCAACGGGACATTTAAAACTGTAACATCTTATGTTTCACCGAGACGTGGCTGAACAAAGAAACGGACAATATAGAGCTTACGGGATTTTCCATGCACCGGCAGAACAGAGACGCTACCTCTGGTAAAACGAGGGTTGGGAGGGTGTGTATTTTTGTCAATAACAGCTGGTGCGCGATGGCTAATATTAAAGAAGTCTCGAGGTATTGCTCTCCTGAGGTAGAGTACCTTAAACACAAGCTGTCGCCCGCACCAAGAGAGTTCTCATCTGTATTATTCGTAGCCATCTATAAATTAATAAAAAATGAAAAGCTGAAATGTCTTGGAGTCAATAAGTATTCAACCTCTTTGTTATGGCAAAACTAAGTTCAAGAGTAAAAATATGTCAAACAAGTAACATACGTTGCATGGACTCACTCTGTGTGCAATAATAGTGTTTAACATGATTTTTAATGATTACGTCATCTCTGAACCCCACACATACAAAATTATATGTAAGGTCCCTCAGTCAAGCAGTGAATTACAAACACAGACTCAACCACAAAAACCAGGGAGGTTTAACAAAAAAAGAGAAGTGCACCTATTGGTAGATGGGGGAAAAAAGCAGACATTGAATGAATTATTAAAAAGAAGTTATTGCTTACACTTTGGATGGTGTATTAATACACCCAGATACATGCGTCCTTCCTAACTCAGTTGCCGGATCGGAAGGAAACTGCTCAGGGATTTCACCATGAGGCCAATGGTAACTTTAGAGTTGAATGGCTGTGATAGGAGAAAACTGAGGATGGATCAACAACATTGTAGTTACTCGACAATACTAACCTAATTGACAGAGTGAAAAGAAGGAAACCTGTACAGAATACAAATATTCCACAACCTGCATTTTGCACCAAAGTAATACTGCAAAAAATGTGCCACTTTTTGTCCTGAATACAAAGTGTTATGTTTGGGGCGAATCCAGTACAACATATTACCGAGTACCACTCTCCATATTATCAAGTACAGTGGTAGCTGCATCATGTTATGGGTATCCTTGTAATTGTTAAGGACTGGGGATTTTTTCAGGATAAAGAAAATAAACGGATTGGCGCTAAGCACATGCAAAATCCTAGAGGAAAACCTGGTTCAATCTGCTTCCCACCAGAGACTGGAAGATGAATCATCTTTCAACAGGACAATAACATAAAACACAAGGCCAAATCTACACGGGAGTTTCTTACCAAAGAAGACAGTAAATGTTCCTTACAGTTCTGACTTAAATCTACTTAAACATCTATGACAAGACAAGAATTGGCTGTCTAGCAATGATCAACAACCAATTGGGGAGCTTGAAGAATTTGAAAATAATAAAATGGGCAAATGTCGCACAATGTAGGTGTGGAAAGCTCTTAAAGACTCTTAAAAGATGCTCCTACAAAGTATTGACTCAGTGGTGTGAATACTTATGTAAATTAGTTTATTCCTGTATTTCATTTTCAATACATTCGCCAATATTTCTAAAAACATGTTTTCACTTTGTCATTATGGGGTATTGTGTGATACAAATATTTATTTAATCCATTTTGAATTCAGGCTGTAACACAACAAACTGTCTAATAAGTCAAGGGGTATGAATACTTTCGAAAGGCACTGCAGTATTTCACAAAAACATAATTTCCTTACCTTGATTACATTGGGATAAGATCAAATTGGGGAACCCCAATACACAGTCAAGTTAGTACAGTTGAAGACGGAAGTTTACATACACCTCAGTCAAATACATTTAAACTTTTTCACAATTCCTCACATTTAATCAGAGTAAAAATTCCCTCTCTTCGGTCAGATAGGATCGCCACTTAATTTTAAGAATGTGAAATGTCAGAATAATAGTAGAGAGAATGATTTCCTTCAGCTTTTACTTCTTTCATCACATTCCCAGTGGGTCAGAAGTTTTCATCCACTCAATAAGTATTTGGTAGCATTGCCTTTAAATTGTTTAACTTAGGTCCAACGTTTTGGGTAGCCTTCCACAAGCTTCCCACAATATATTGGGTGAATTTTGGCCCATTCCTCCTGACAGAGCTGGTGTAACTGAGTCAGGTTTGTAGGCCTCATTTCTCAAACACGCTTTTTTCTGCCCACACATTTGATATAGGATTTAGGTCAGGGCTTTGTAATGGCCACTCCAATACCTTGACTTTGTTGTCCTTAAGCCATTTTGCCACAACATTGGAAGTATGCTTGAGGTCATTGTCCATTTGGGACCAAGCTTTAACTTCCTGACTGATGTCTTGAGATGTTGCTTCAATATATCCACATCATTTTCCAACCTCATGATGCCATCTATTTTATGAAGTGCACCAATCCCTCCTGCAGCAAAGCACCCCCACAACATGATGCTGCCACCCCTGTGCTTCACGGTGGGGATGGTGTTCTTTGGCTTGCAAGCATCCCCCTTTTTCCTCCAAACATAACGATAGTCATTATGGCCAAACAGTTCTATTTTTGTTTCAGACCAGAGGACATTTCTCCAAGTACGATCTTTGTCCCCATGTGCAGTTGAAAACCTTAGTCTGGCTTTTTTTATGGCGGCTTTGGAGCAGTGGCTTCTTGCTTGCTTCTTCCTATCCTATCTCATTTTCACATGCTGTATATAGATCTTTCTACTGTATGTTTGTTTATTCCATGTGTAACTCTGTGTTGTTGTATGCGTTGAACTGCTTTGCTTTATCTTGGCCAGGTCGCAGTTGCAAATGAGAACTTGTTCTCAACTAGCCTACCTGGTTAAATTAAGGTGACATAAATTAAATAAATAAAAATTGCTGAGCGGACATTCAGGTTATGTCGATATAGCACTCGTTTTACTGTGGGTATAGGTACTTTTGTACCTGTTTCCTCCAGCATCTTCACAAGATCCTTTGCTGTTGTTCTGGGATTCATTTGCACTTCTCGCACCAAAGTACGTTCATCTCTAGGAGACACAACGCGTCTTCTTCCTGAGCGGTATGATGGCTGCGTGGTCCCATGGTGTTTATACTTGCGTACTATTGTTTGTACAGATGAACATGGTACCTTCAGGCATTTGGAAATTGCTCCCAAGGATGAAACAGACTTGTGGAGGTCAACAATTTTTTGTCTGAGGTCTTGGCTGATTTCTTTTGATTTTCCCATGATGTCAAGCAAAGAGGTACTGAGTTTGAAGGTAGGCCTTGAAATACATCCACAGGTACACCACCAATTGACTCAAATTATGTCAATTAGCCTATCAGAAGCTTCTAAAGGCATGACATCATTTTCTGGAATTTTCCAAGCTGTTTAAAGGCACAGTCAATTTATTGTATGTAAACTTCTGACCCACTGGAATAGTGATACAGTGAATTATAAGTGAAATAATCTGTCTGTAAACAATTGTTGGAAAAAGTACTTGTGTTATGCACAAAGTAGATGTCCTAATCTACTTGCCAAAACTATAGTTAGTTAACAAGAAATCTGTGGAGTGGTTGATAAACAAGTTTTAATGACTCCAACCTAAGTGTATGTAAACTTCCAACTTCAACTGTAGATGAGGCTAAATTTAAGAGTACAGCCATTATGATAGATGTGTGGCAGAAGAGGTGGGACAGCGAGCCCAAGTGCCGGGATTTATATGCCCTCCAAATAAAGTTTGGTTGACCAAGATTCAAAGGTCAGATTAGGAAGGAAGAGGTGGTGTTTGCTCGGTTGTGCCTATGATATTGTACATTGAACTCATCTGGTTGGCGTGCAGAGTGTATGATTGATGGCAGTACCGGTATGTGGAAGAGGGAAAAAGATTGATATGTAGGGTTTAGTGCTGGGCTCCTTTAAAAAAAATCTTAGTTGTGCAGGGTTCGGTAGGAGGGTTTAGTTTTTCTTAATGTTCGTTTTTTTTTTTTTAAGTCCAAACTGAATTAGCTAACTATCCTTACCTTAACATAACAGCTAGTTAGATAAATGTTGGTGAGTAAATGACTGGGATGATTACCATGGAAGTAATGGTTGAGTCCAACTAAATGGATGGCAAATTCGACACTCTGTTATATCAACTTTGGAAAGAGTAATAGCTACCCAGTCTGTTTGTTGAGAACACTCTAACACAGTTAACATTTTCAATTCTAATTTCTTTAATTGTGATTTGTTCAACCAAAATGAATAAATCCTTTGGTGGCATCCCATAGTGGTGGCATCCCATATAATCTGGCAGTCAGACAGTTTTTAATGATCATTATGAATTATTATAATGCAAGCATGGGTTGCTTCCACACAGAAGGTTTCAGACACTTGTAGAATCTATGCCACGGCGCATTGAAGCTGTTCTGGTGGCTTAACGCCATATTAAGATGCTTTATGTTGGTGTTTCCTTTATTTTGACAGTTACATGCAGCAGCAGGCTACATGGGAAATGGAACAGACAATGGAACAGGCGGATAGGGGAAACATGACATTGATGTGAATGGCATGTTACAGAAGGGCCCAGTCATTGTGTGTGATTTCACATTTTTGAGAAACTGGTTTGTGGTTGTCTTATTAGATTTGTCCTGCATGTCCAAAATTACATGAATGTCTGTCCCAATAACCAGATGGAATTCTGTTAATTATAATAATATTCTGTTCAGGAGGTATTATTTCTTGGCCCAAGCAAGTCTCTTATTATTATTGGTGTCCTTTAGTAGTCGTTTCTTTGCAGCAATTCGGCCATGAAGGCCTGATTCACACGGTCTCCTCTGAACAGTTGATGTTGAGATGTGTCTGTTACTTGAACTCTGTGAATAATTCATTTGGGCTGCAATCTGAGGTGCAGTTAACTCTAATGAACTTATCTTCTGCAGCGGGGCTAACTCTGGGTCTTCCATTCCTATGGCGGTCCTCATGAGAGACAGTTTCAGCATAGCGCTTGATGGTTTTTGCCTCATCAAGCTGGTTGAGAGAATGCCAAGAGTGTATAAAGCTGTCATCAAGGCAAAGGGTGGCTATTTGAAGAATCTCAAATATATCATATTTTGATTTGTTTAACACAACCTTGTGTTATTTCATTGATTTGATGTCTTCACTATTATTCTACAATGTAGAAAACAGTCCAAATAAAGAAAAACCCTTGACTGAGTATGTGTTCTAAAACTTTTGACCGGTTGTGTACATCAGGGATAGAGCGATAAATACATACAAACACATTAGAGAGACACGTACACAGGCCAGGGGCATAGCGATACAGTGAGTCTTAGGAGTACATCAGGGATAGAGAGAGATCTGTACACTGCTACCGGTGAGGCCCCACCAGGTAGGGCAGTGTGATGTGAGTTTGAGGACTCCGGAGGCGAACATCATTCTGAAAAGCAGCTAGGGGATCAACCCGACGGTCACATGGTTGTGCTCTCTGCCCCACAGCCACCCTGGCACAGACTTCAATGGGGCGATGAGCACATACAGGAACCCTGTCTCCAGGAGAAGAAACACCCTGGATACCGTTGGCGGGAAGGGGAGGAGAGTGGAAAACAGAAAGAGCAAGGTGGAGAGTGTTAGTCTGAGCATGCCCAGGTTGTTGTTGTCGTGATGTTTTCATCATGGTGTTAATATGACATTTTTTTATTTAACCTTTATTTAACTAGGCAAGTCAGTTAAGAACAAATTCGCATTTACAATGACGGCCTACCGGGGAACAGTTGGTTAGCTGCCTTGTTCAGGGGCAGAACTGCAGACTTTTACCTTGTCAGCTCAGGGATTCAATCAAGCGACTTTGCGGTTACTGGCCCAACACTCTAACCACTAGGCTACCCGCCGCCCTATGTGGATGTTATCAATGTTATACATTTTATACCTTTTTCTGAAAAATAATATTGTTAACCATGACCAGAAAATGTTTACCTTTTGACGGGTAGGTGCCAGCCATCTCTGGCTACGTGGGTCACCACAAAGTGTAGGCAGATGAATAGTGATCTCTCAATAAGAAGCCGTAACCTTGTTAATTACCTGCGGTAAATCAAAAATCATTTGAGGAGATGGAAACTCCACTTAAAATCGTATTAATGCCAGTTATGTCTGTTGCCCATGCATTGTCAATGAGCCGCGCATTGTATTTAGGGCTATTTTGGGGCAGGGGGAGCTTTCCTTCAAGGAGTGAATGGGAGTCAATTTGGCGCTAGCTCAAAAACCCAACATTAGCATGAATTTAGTGAACAAGAAGTACAACATCACAAATATTTTCAGAGATGTAAGATGACTAACTTCTCTGTAATGTCATATAGCTTTGGAATTGTGACATTACGTACTTTTGAGGATGTGGATTTCTCAACTCATACTCTGATTTTGAGAGGGGATTGCGTGAAAATCAGTTTAGCAACCGTGTGATGCAGCATTACAACGCAAACTTAATTGGTCGACAGTCTGCTGGGTGGGGTGTTATACAGTCCCCCAGTCATTGCCCAATTGGATTCTTCTCTTATTTTCTCTAATATCTTTGGGTAAGCACACAAGCTTTACATGGGTACCCATACAGCCAGAAGAGTTCAAGAAGTGATTAGGGAAGTTGAGCAGTGTTCCCTCAGGTGGGGCTTCAAGTTTTCAATTGAGAAACAGTTTTTTTCTTTTTCAAGAAGGAAGATTGGGGAGGAAATATACATATACTTGGAAGTTGTATGGAAGGAATCTGGAGAGGGTGGGAGGGTTTAGGATCCTGGGGCTCTGGTTTGACACATGGGCGGAGCATATTAACAGGGTAATTCTCAAATGAGAAAAAAAATGAATGTGATGCGTTGCTTGTCAGGAATGGATTGGGGTGCAGATAGAATGGCAGTGATAATGATATATATATAGCGCTGTTAAGGTCATCACTGGATTATGGAGGTATAGCATTTGGAGCAGCAGCTCAGACATTTTTTTAACAGCTAGATTTAATGCAGGCCCAAGCCCTAAGAATATGTTGTGGAGTACTCAGGACCTCCCTAGTGGCAGCGATGCAGGTAGAGTTGGGAGAGCTAGCCTTGACATATTGGGTAAATCTACAAGGGCATAAGGCTATACAGCCTGAAAAAAAAGGTAATCCTAGAGTGCAGGGAACATGAATGAAATCTGAATACAAGCTATGGGAGGATAGGCAATGGCATGGCGAGAGATTGGGTTATTTGGGAGTTTAGCCCCTCTGTGGTTCTTCCTGCTATCCCACCTTGGTTTCTCCCTCAGCCAGTGATATATCTACGGTTGCTTGAGAGGGTAAGATATGTTGAGGAAGGAGTAGATTCAGTTGTAAGTGAACATTTAAAGCCACAATACTATGCTTTCTTGAATATATTCACAGATGGACTCAAACAGGGAGGACAGGTGCAGCTTTTAATGTTCCTGAGTTCAAGGTGGCAGTGACAAAAAGAGCAATGGATAATTTATCTGTTTAATCAATGGAGTTGCTGGCCTTACTATTGGTTGCAGAGTGAGTGGAGGAGGTGAGGCCAGACAGAGTAGTCATCTGCTCAGACTCCTGTGCAGCACTGAGGAGCTTAAGTTAGTGTCTCAGAGCGACATGATGTACTGTATGAGGTTTTGCGGTGCTTGTATAGGGTGAAGGAAATTGGGGTATTTGTGATGTTCCTCTGGTTACCAGCTCATGTGGGAGTAGTGGGGAATGAGGATGTGGATGTTGTCACCAAGCAGGCTCTTAAAACATCCTAATGTTGAGATGGAAATGGCAAATCAGTAAAGCAGAAGCCAAGGGGTTAATAAGAACAGTGGTTAAAAATAAATGGCAAGAGTTGTGGAACAGGGAGAGAAAGGGAAGACACCTGTACAAGATCCAGGAAAAGGTGGGGGCAGGGAAGTCCTCAGGCCGAGATAGTAGGAAAGTATAGTCACAAGACTGGAACACAGGCCTCAATAGTACATTGAAATTGGTGGGGAAACAGACTGGGAGGTGTTATTATTATTTTCAGGAGGTAGAGACAGTGGGACATTTTCTATTTCAGTGCCAGAAATATGAGGGAAAGGGAGCGATTGTTATTAGATTTGAGGAGTAAATGAGGTTGAAGAGCCAGGATTAAGTGCTGGGGAAATATTCAGGGGATGTATTATTTATGTATTTTGTTTCCTTAGGGAGACGAATATTGGGTAGCATTTAGATCTTCACTGTCTTTGGTCCACACTCAAGTCCAGTTGGTGGCGATAATGCACCTTAAAATTGGTTGCCAAACGCCATATTAAATCCACAGAAGTAGCTTTACGTGGGTAGAACTCATTGCCAACAGTGACAATAGCATTGTGATGCAGAACAGTGGGCTGAGAATAGAACGTTCAGAAGGCATGTTGGTACCATGGTGCTCAATAGGAGCTGGCAGGGTGAAAAATCATTTTTTCAGGATTTTATGTACAGTAATTTTACGAAACTGCTCCGTGGTGGATGTACTGTCATGTGTCCAGTCTACTCGGCTTGGTATCCACTATATTCCACAGCCCAAATTGGCTAGAACAAATTATAATAACAAATTAGATTACTGCAGGGTTTATGACCGTGGCTATGGAAGCTAGTGATGACCCTCCATCTCATCCCTTGGCAGTAGTGCTGTAGATTAATTAATTACTGACCTCAACCCAGAGTCTCGCAGAGCGTTCAAAATCAGCCCACTGACACCCCTATCAGATCACAGCAAAACAGAGCAATACTTAAATCATGAGGCATCAAAGCCAAAGGAACTGCATAATAATAATAAATGCTATAGATGGAAAGTGGTGTAGAAACCTACCAAAAAAACAATTAGGCAACAACAAATTAATTTCCTTCTAGACAACTTCCTGGACAAAACATTTAACTGTAATAGTGAAGGCGTAAACTTGGCAGTAGAAAACCTTAACAGTATATTTGACCTCTCAGCTTCCCTATCAAATCCCAAAAATTAAAGCAGACAACCTAAGAAAATTAACAATGACAAAAGGTTTGATGACAAACAAAAATAAATAAATTAAGAAATTGAGAAACCCTTCCAACCAAAAACATATTATAGACCCAGAAAATCTGAGCCTTCAATATGGTGAATCACTAAAATACAGAAATACACTATGGAAAAAGGAGGAACAGCACGTCAGAAATCAGCTCAATGTAATTGAAGAATCCATAGAATCAAACCACTTCTGCGAAAATTGGAGCACACTGAACAAACAAAGAGTTATCTATCCAAAATGGTGATGCATGGATAAACCACTTCTCCTATTTTTTTGGCTCTATAACAAAGAACAAACCGCAAAAACATATACATGATCGAAAACAAATCTTGAATCAACTATTTAAAGACTACCAGAACCAACTGAATTCTCCAATTACATTGAATGAACTACAGTACAAAATTACAAACCCTCCAACCCAAAAAGTCCTGTGCTGTTGATGGTATCCTAAATGAAATGATATAATATACAGACCACAAAATCCAATTGGCTTTACTTAAACCTTTTAACATCCTCAGCTCTGGCATTTTCCCCAATATTTGGTATCAAGGACTGACCACAATAACTACTGTGGGATATGTCTCAACAGCAATCGTGGGAAAATCCTCTGCATTATTATTAACAGCACACTCGTACATTTCCTCAGTGAAAACAATGTACTGAGCAAATGTCAAATTGGCTTTTTACCAAATTATTGTATGACAGACCATGTATTAACCATGCACACCCTAATTGACAAAAAAAAAACAAAGGCAAAGTCTTCTCATGCTTTGTTGATTTAAAAAAAGCTTGACTCCATTTGGCATCAGGGTCTGCGATACAAATTAATGGAAAGTGGTGTTGGGGGAAAAACATACACCGTTATAAAATCCATGTACACAAACAACAAGTGTGTGGTTAAAATTGGCAAAACAAAACAAACATTTCTTTCCAAGGGTTGTGGGGTAAGACAGGGATGCAGCTTGAGCCCCACTCTCTTCAACAACGACATACTGTATATATATCAACGAATTGGCGATAATGAACTTCCCAGTATGGATTTACTGCCATACAATAACTCTACAGTCTGCAGCATCTGACTAGAATCTGAAGTCAAATGTCGACTGTTTGCTGATGATCTGGTGCTTCTGTCTCCAACCAAGGAAGGCCTACAGCAGCACCTAGATCTTCTGCAAAGATACTGCCAGACCTGGGCCGTGACAGTAAATCGCAGTAAGACAAAAATAATGGTGTTCCAAAAAAGGTACATTTGCCAGGACCACAAATACAAATTCCATCTACACACCGTTGCCCTGAAGCACACAAAAACTATACAGTTGAAGTCGGAAGTTTACTTACACTTAGGTTGGAGTTATTAAAACTTGTTTTTCAACCACTCCACAAATTTCTTGTTAAATAACTATAGTTTTTAGGACAAGTCGGTAGGATATCTACTTTGTGCATGACACAAACAATTGTTTACAGACAGATTTTTTCACTCATAATTCACTGTATCACAATTCCAGTGGGTCAGAAGTTAACATACACTAAGTTGACTGTGCCTTAAAACAGCTTGTAAAATTCCAGAAAATGATGTCATGGCTTTAGAAGCTTCTTCTGCTAATTGACATAATTTGAGTAAATTGGAGGTGTACCTGTGGATGTATTTCAAGGCCTACCTTCAAACTAAGTGCCTCTTTGCTTAACATCATGGGAAAATCAAAAGAAATCAGGCAAAACCTTGGGAAAAAATGTTTGACCTCCACAAGTCTGGTTTATACTTAGGAGCAATTTCCAAACGCCTGAAGGTACCACGTTCATCTGTACAAACAATAGTACGTAAGTATAAACACCATGGGACCACGCAGCCGTCATACCGCTCAGGAAGGAGACACGTTGTCTCCTAGAGATGAACGTACGTTGGTGCAAAAAGTAAAAATCAATCCCAGAACAGCAGCAAAAGGACCTTGTGAAGATGCTGGAGGAAACAGGTACAAAAGTATCTACACTGCTCAAAAAATAAAGGGAACACTTAAACAACAATGTAACTCCAAGTCAATCACACTTCTGTGAAATCAAACTGTCCACTTAGGAAGCAACACTGATTGACAATAAATTTCACATGCTGTTGTGCAAATGGAATAGACAATAGGTGGAAATTATAAGCAATTAGCAAGACACCCCCAATAAAAGAGTGGTTCTGCAGGTGGTGACCACAGACCACTTCTCAGTTCCTATGCTTCCTGGCTGATGTTTTGGTGACTTTTGAATGCTGGCGGTGCTTTCACTCTAGTGGTAGCATGAGACGGAGTCTACAACCCACACAAGTGGCTCAGGTAATGCAGCATATCCAGGATGACACATCAATGCGAGCTGTGGCAAGAAGGTTTGCTGTGTCTGTCAGTGTAGTGTCCAGAGCATGAAGGCGCTACCAGGAGACAGGCCAGTACATCAGGAGATGTGGAGGAGGCCGTAGGAGGGCAACAACCCAGCAGCAGGACCGCTACCTCCGCCTTTATGCAAGGAGGAGCACTGCCAGAGCCCTGCCAAATTACCTCCAGCAGGCCACAAATGTGCATGTGTCTGCTCAAACGGTCAGAAACAGACTCCATGAGGGTGGTATGAGGGCCCGACGTCCACAGGTGGGGGACGTTTGGCATTTGCCAGAGAACACCAAGATTGGCAAATTCGCCACTGGCAGCCTGTGCTCTTCACAGATGAAAGCAGGTTCACACTGAGCACATGTGACAGACGTGACAGAGTCTGGAGACGCCGTGGAGAACGTTCTGCTGCCTGCAACATCCTCCAGCATGACCGGTTTGGCGGTGGGTCAGTCATGGTGTGCGGTGGCATTTCTTTGGGGGGCCGCACAGCCCTCCATGTGCTCGCCAGAGGTAGCCTGACTGCCATTAGGTACGTGGAGGCCACACACACTACTGAGCCTCCTTATGACTTGTTTTAAGGACATTACATCAAAGTTGGATCAGCCTGTAGTGTGGTTTTCCACTTTAATTTTGAGTGTGACTCCAAATCCAGATCTCCATGGGTTGATAAATTTGATTTCCATTTATCTTGTGTGATTTGTGTTCAGCACATTCAACTATGTAAATAAAAAAGTATTTAATAAGAATATTTCATTCATTCAGATCTAGGATGTGTTATTTTAGTGTTCCCTTTATTTTTTTGAGCTGTGTATATCCACTATAGTGGTGCACCAATCCACCAACACTGGATATAGATACTTTTGTACCTGTTTCCTCCAGCATCTTCACAAGGTCCTTTTGCTGCTGTTCTGGGATTGATTTTCACTTTTCGCATCAAAGTATCAACATAACCTGAAAGGCCACTCAGCAAGGAAGAGGCAGACTACGGTTTGCAACAGCACATGGGGACAAAGATCGTACTTCTTGGAGAAATGTCCTCTGGTCTGATGAAACAAAAATACAACTGTTAGGCCATAATGACCATCGTTATGTTTGGAGGAAAAAGGGGGAGGCTTGCAAGCCAAAGAACACCATCCCAACCGTGAAGCATGGGGGTGGCAGCATCATGTTGTGGGGGTGCTTTGCTGCAGGAGGGATTGGTGCACTTCACGAATTAGATGGCATCATGAGGGTGGAAAATTATCTGAATATGTTGAAGCAACATCAAGACATCAGCTTGGTCCCAAATGGGTCTTCCAAATGGACAATGATCCCAAGCATACTTCCAAAGTTGTGGCAAAATGGCTTAAGGACAACAAAGTCAAGGTATTGGAGTGGCCATCAAAGCCCTGACCTAAATCCTGTAGAAAATGTGTGGGCAGAACTGAAAAAGCGTGTGCGAGAAATGAGGCCTACAAACCTGACTCAGTTACACCAGCTCTGTCAGGAGGAATGGGCCAAACTTTCCCCAACTTATTGTGGGAAGCTTGTGGAAGGCTACCAGAAATGTTTGACTCAAGTTAAACCATTTCAAAGGCAATGCTACCAAATACTAATTGAGTGTATGTAAACTTATGAACCACTGGGAATGTGATGAAAGAAATAAAAGCTGAAATAAGCTGAAATATAAATCACTCTACTATTAATCTGACATTTCACATTCTTAAAATTAACTGGTTATCCTAACTGACCTAAGACAGGGAATTTTTACTATGATTAAATGTCAGGAATGATGAAAAACTGAGTTTAAATGTAATTGGTTAAGGTGAATGAAAACTTCCGACTTCAACTGTACATACCTCGGTCTTAACATCAGCACCACAGGTAACTTCCACAGAGCTGTGAACAATCTGAGACAAGGCAAGAATGGCCTTTTACGCCATCAAAAAGAAACAAAATTTGACACCAGTTAGGACCTGTAAAAAAAAAATACTTGAATCAATTAGTGAACCCATTGCCCTTTATGGTTGTGAGGTCTGGGGTCCCCTCACCAACGAAGAATTCACAAATTGGGACAAACACCAAATTGAGACTCTACATGCAGAGTTCTGCAAAAATACCCTCTGTGTACAAGATAAAACAACAAATAATGCATGCAGAGCAGAATTAGGCCGATAGCCGGCAATTATCAAAATCCAGAAGAGACGTTAAATTCTACAACCACCTAAAAGGAAGCGATGCCCAGACCTAAAATGAAGGAAAGCTTTGACTATGTGAAGACTCAGTGAGCATAGCCTTGCTATTGAGAGGCTGCCGTCGGCAGACCTGGCTCTCAAGAGAAGACAGGCTATGTGCACACTGCCTACAAAATGAGTTGGAAACTGAGCTGCACTTCCTAACCTTCTGCCAAATGTATGACCATAATAGACTCAGATTAAACACACAAAGAATTAGAGAACAAATCAAATGTTGATAACTAGCTAACTGGTTATAAAGCAATGACTGTATGCTAGAAAGCTATCCTAACTAAAATGGGACAGCTAGCTAGATAGCTCATCTGGTATGTGCAGGTAGAGGGGGACAATGGCGAACATGCAGATGAGAGCCATGCGCCAGAGGAATAGGCGGTGCGGCAGAGTGATACAGCCCATGTCTGCGCTGTGTTTAGCCCTTTACTGGGTGCCTCCTCTCCCTCTGCAACAGGGACCGTCAGTAGGCTACTGCGGGACCGGAAGACAAGCACTGAGATGAAGACCATTCGGTGTTCACAAGCATACAAACTAGGAAACTCGGAAATGTCCGACTTGCTACCTGGTTGAACGCGGCACGTGTATGACATTTCCAAGTTCCGACTAGCATGTGAACATGGCATTATTATATCAGTGGTGGAGACATGTCGCTACAGGTGGATGAAAATGTTCACGGGGAAAGGAAAAGACTGCGGCACATGTGCAGGACAGACACCCTAAACACAGAGTTTCTAAACCCAGAGGTGCAACATCACGAGACTCCCGGGAACACTTGCGAAGAAGACCAGGCTGGGGTCTGGGGTTAGAGAAGTCAACGAGATAAGTGAAACTTTCTTCTCATCTAAAGGCACAACCTAGATTGGAGCCAATGTCTTCGGTAGTTGAACATGTTATCACGCCTACCCCGTGAAAGTGACACACTGACAAATTTCATTTTAGTCAAAAACTATACATCAAAGGCGTCTGATTTGACAACCTGCACATGCGCAGTTCGAACTGCGCATAGGCATGAGCTTAGCTAGCCAACGTCCCCGTGACATCGCCTACAACTTGATCAGGGATTTATATTGGAGAAGCAGTTTCTGCCCATCTTCATACTGCACTGTCTTAGCCCTAAATCATGTAGCTCTGGTACTGACCTTGACGTTATACGTGCGGCCTCAAACACCAAACTTGTCATTTCTCGTTTACAAATGAATGATTTCAAAGCAATGTTATCTGCTTTGACATTGAGGCAGGAACAGGCACTGGCAAGCTGTTTTTCACTGTATCAAATGACATTTTATTCATCACATGCCTCGTAAACAACAGGTGTAGACTAACAGTAAAATAGTTAAGGGCCCTTCCCAACACTGCAGAGGGAAAGAAAACAGAAATAATAGAAAAGTAGTAACACGTAATAATAAATACACAATGAGTAGCGATAACGTGTCTATATACATGGGGTACCAGCACCGAGTCGATGTGCAGAGACATGAGGCAATTGAGGCAGATATGTACGTATAACTAGGAATAAAGTGACTAGTCAACAGGACTAGCTTAGTTTATTGTGCAGGACGGATCATCAGGCAACGAGCAGACAGACAGTCATGGCAATAACAGATACATGCAGACACTAAGCAACACAGTCTATGTATGTACGTACATTCAAGTCCTACAGCGAAAGAGAGACAGGTTATATTCATTAACAGTAGAACAGATCACTGTACCCTTACTTCTCTTACACCATATAAATCAAACTTCCAGAATTTCATTAGACTTGACAAATATAATTTTACATTATAAAAATACACAAATCTGATTGTAGCGCACATTTACAAACAAAAGTGGCATCTAAACAATTAACAAAAATGTGTCATTGCAATTAGTTTGTTTTCCAGCATTTACATGATCGTTAAAGACAGGAGAGTTCAGTAGTATGGAGCCAGGAAGATGGCAGGAGGCTGTCCACAGGGCGTGTGTTAGCCCAAATATCACCTGACAGACAATTAAAACACTTATTTCTACAATTTAGTTCTCTCTACCATGGCCATCTATAACCCTGTACGGAGCTGTCTATTAATGAATACCTTGTCCGCTCTAGCATGGCCGGCTAGTGACTGATGAGACTGGATGGAGAGGGATAGGTCTATTAGCTGCATAAAGCTTCACCATGTTTTGGAATGTCTATTATATCAACAACAGAGAGAGAAATGACAGACTGCCTCTCTAAATGGCTTCTGTAGAGTATCTCAATGGACAATGAGAGACAATTTCTCCAACTTGTCAACTGCATGTTTGTTTGCATGTGTAATTTGTGGGGTCCTAACTAACCGTAAGACATTCCATCTGTTTAAGGCAGACACAAATCACGATTATTTGGATGGCTAGACTCAATTGTGTGTCAAGTGGTCCCGTCAGCCCCAGTGCTGCTGGTCTGTCTGCTGGTCAACAGAGGTGGTATGGACTCTTGGTCTGATTCTCTGATGAAGATAACAGCATCACCACTAACATTAATCAGACACTGAGCCTAGAGAGAGAGAGAAACCGAGAGGGAGAGAATGAGAGAGGGGGAGAGAGGACAGACATGAGGTTCTTTAACCTGTTGGTTCTTTGAGAAAATCTTGTAATGCTTTAGGCCTCCAGTTCTTTAACTAACAAAGCAAATGAACAGTGTGTGTTACTGTACCTGGTTCTTGTTGGGGTTTTCCATGAAGACACACTCCTTCATGCTGTATGACACTAAGGCATTTCCCCCCAGAGCTGCTACATGGGCACGGACCATGGCAAACACCTCCGCTATGAAGGAATGGAGGAAGCCACTTACACCCCCCTCCACACACACACACACACACACACACACACACACACGAAATATGCTAACCATTGAGATATCACTGCTATGAGCGAGCAGAGGAACAGACTATGCACACCACAGAAAAATGTAAAAATGTCCTATTCATCTCTGATGACATCTTCAGGAATCGATCACACAAACATGTGTATACGTGTACCTCTCGTAGTGACGTGGTCTCCCTAATGAAGAACATGTTGATGATTCCCAAGTATTTCACAATGCGCGTCCCGGGAAGGAAGGACAGAGGAGTCATCTTCACCACAGTAACAGGGGCACTGCACGGCAACGACCTGGTGGAGCGTAGCGACCGGGACCGCCCCTCTGGGAGAGGACTGCAGCGCTCTGAAGACGAGACTGGAGGAGGGGTGGTGGGGGGAGAGAAAGGGAGTGAGAGAAAAAAACAGGAATGGATGGCAATAACAGACTCAGCCTTTAGATGGCGAAACATAGAATAGCAGACATGATGGGCTATGAGCTGGAAGAAAATGGATGCAGAGGGTGTGAAATTTGAATGTGAACTATAAGCTGTGTGTATGTGAGCATGTAGGGCAGCATGGTGACAGAATAATCACAATGATGAAAAGGTAAGCTGCCAGGCAGTGACAGACAAACAGCCATACAGCCTCAACACTGGCCAGGCCTCAGCCACGTGTGTATGTATTTACAGTTTCTTCAGAAAATGTTCATACCACTTAACTTATTCCACATTTTGTTGTTATAGCCGGATTCAAAACTGATTAAATATAACAAAAAAAAATACAATACCGCATCATTTGCAAATTTATTGAAAATGATATACAGAAATCTCATTTGCATAAGTATTCACTTCCCTTTGCTATGACACTCCAAATTGAGCTCAAGTGCATCCTTGAGATTTCACTACTACTTGATTGGAGTCCTCCTGTGGCCAATTCAATTGTTTAGACATGATTTAGAAACAAACACTATATAAGGTTTCACAGTTGACAGGGCATGACAGAGCAGAAACTATACCATGAAGTCCAAGGAACTTTCTGTAAGATCTCCCAGATATATGCCTCATCACAAATCTATCTGGGGAAAGGTATAAAACGATTTCTAGAGTGTTGAAAGTTTCCAAAAGCACAGTGGTCTCCATCCTTGAGAAATGGAAAAGCAGGAACAACGAATGGAGCCAAATACAGGCAAATCCTTGGAAACCTGCTTCAGAGTGCAAATTACCCTGGAATGTAAATCTTCGCCCCAGTCTAACAGGACAGTGACCCCAAGCATACAGCCAAAGCAATGCTGCAATGGCTTCAGAACAAGAATGTGAAAGTCGTTGAGTGGCTCAGCCAAAGCCCAAACTTGAATCCCATTGAAAATCTGGAGACTTGAAGATAGATGGAGAGCGGCGGTGAACAGCTAACTTATGAGCGCTTGAGAAAATCTGTAAGGAAGAATGGGATAAAATTCCCAAATTCAGATGTGCAAGGCTGATCCAGACACACCCAAGACGACTCAAAGCTGATCCAGACACACCCAAGACGACTCAATACTGATCCAGACACACCCAAGACGACTCAATACTGATCCAGACACACCCAAGACGACTTAATGCAGATCCAGACACACCCAAGACGACTCAATGCTGATCCAGACACACCCAAGACTACCCAATGCTGATCCAGACACACCCAAGACTACCCAATGCTGATCCAGACACACCCAAGACTACCCAATGCTGATCCAGACACACCCAAGACTACCCAAAGCTGATCCAGACACACCCAAGACTACCCAATGCTGATCCAGACACACCCAAGACGACTCAAAGATGTAATCGCCACCAAAGGTGCTTCTACAAAGTATTGACTCAGGGGTGTGAATACTTATGGAAATTAGATATCTGTATTTAATTTTCAATACATTTGCTAAAATTTCTGAAAACACGTTTTCACCATGTCATTATGGGACATTGTGTGTAGATGAATGAGGGGGGGGGGGAGAATACATTTAATACATTTTGAATTCAGGCTGTAACAAAATTTGAAATAAGTCAAGGGGTATGAATACTTTCTGAAGGCACTGTACCCGTGTGTGGGTGCGAAAGAGTCCCTATGTGCGTTTGTTTGAATTAGCCTGTGTGTGTGTGTGTGTATGATCGATACAGAACAGAAGGCAGTCTGTTAAGCAGAATGATTGAAACAAGCCAGAGTGTGAAAGATGTTCCATCTTGTAACATAGTGAATGATGCTTCAATCAGACCAGGAACCTTCACAGACAATTTGAACAACATTAAGTCTACATCTCAAATCACTCCCCAGTTAGTGCATTACACAGGGATCTGCCATATGGCTCTGATCCGAAGTAGTGCATTATAAAGGGGATACCGTGTGATTTTAAATGTGTTGTGACATTTAAACCCAGTTAATTATGCTCAGTTATTATCACAGTTTATGAAACTGTTTATTTACGTAGTGCAGAAATATCAAAATGCATTTCCCCCAGTCACCAGCTTTAGTGAGACATTTTAAGTGCGTTTTAAGCATGTTTTAAGATACTCCTTGATGTTTACTTCCTCCATGTCAGTCACTATTGCGACAGAGTCAGAGGTTATACACTGGCTGTTGGTTGGCTATCCCTCTGAGGGGCGGGGCTTCAACTTTCACACTCTAGCTAATCAGCTGGTGCATGATCTGAGACGCTCCACCCCACAGCGGCATGCGGGGAGGGATGTGTATATTTGTGTGTGTGTGTGTACCAGAGTGTGCTAGCAACTGTGTCCTCCTACTTGTCTTAACTGATCCTCGTCTTATGGTGTGAGCTTTCAGCCTAAGCAGCTCTAGCCAGGTGCTGCATCTGTCTGCAAAGGAACCGTAATCAACCGAGGGAGCTGGAGAAAAATACACGCGCACACACAACACACCACACATACACATGCACAGAGAGAACATCCACACCGCATACATGCGTGCGTGCGCACACACACACACACACACACACATACACACCGTACACACGTACCGAAAACCACATACACACATGACATAATACAGACACACAAAGAAAAGAACACGGGACAAAATAAAAAATGTAAGGATGAGAACTTAAAACAGGACCGTGGTAGCCATGGCAGCAGGTAGGGGGTGGGGTGTGGGGGGGAGCCTACCTCGAGACGAGTGGACCATGGCACTCTCAGGAACACCTGTCGACACACACACACACACACAACATGATCCACCGCCACGTGTGTTGACTCTTCAGTCCTCAGCAACACACAGTATCTCAATACCTTACAGACAGACGCTTCCTTTCCTACGTTCTATTCCCTAGTCCTATACCCACATCTTGTTCCCTAGTCCTAAATCCCATCTCCTTGTCTTGGTTGAAGTGGAGGTGGTGGTGGAGGGCAGCCATTTTAGTTTAACCCCTCCTCTCTCTCCAGACCAATGACGAGCAGGATTGTTTCTCTCCTAGAAATACAGACAGGCCTGCAGGTCTAAAATACCTGAAAGAAGATTTACCTGGGCATACTGTTACAGTATTTACCTGGTGATGCAGTCTCCGGTGGTAAATTAAAGTTTAACACAACCATCACAGAACACATTTAAAAATACAGAATAGAACACTATGGGTTAAGGGAGCTTCAAGGGTGAGAGGTTACAGGCAGTTAGGTGATTTCTGATGTTTTGTCTGCTAAGGGATGGTTATTGGAGGTTAAAGGTTAGGCAGTTGTTAGTGGTTAAGATTAGAGGTTATAAGGGGTAAGGTGTGGTGGTGTACCTGAAGGTTTGGCAGTAGGCTGGTTGTTGGAGATGGTTGACTCTCCACACAGCTCCATAGAAAACTGGAGCTGTTCCTCATTCTCACCACTCCCTGGAAAACAAACAAACCCCTCAACCCACCTGAATATACCAACTCAAGTAGAGGGTCTTATCTCTCCAGCTCGCCCTAACTCCAGAACCTTATCTCTAAGCCTTGACATACAGTGGGACAGAAAAGTATTTAGTCAGCCACCAATTGTGCAAGTTCTCCCACTAAAAAGATGAGGCCTGTAATTTTCATCATAGGTACACTTCAACTATGACAGACAAAATGAGAAAAAAAAATTCTCCAGAAAATCACATTGTAGGATTTTTAATGAATTTATTTGCAAATTATGGTGGACAATAAGTATTTGGTCACCTACAAACAAGCAAGATTTCTGGCTCTCACAGACCTGTAACTTCTTCTTTAAGAGGCTCCTGTGTCCTCCACTCGTTACCTGTATTAATGGCACCCGTTTGAACTTGTCATCAGTATAAAAGACACCTGTCCACAACCTCAAACAGTCACACTCCAAACTCCACTATGGCCAAGACCAAAGAGCTGTCAAAGGACACCAGAAACAAAAATTGTAGACCTGCACCAGGCTGGGAAGACTGAATCTGCAATAGGTAAGCAGCTTGGTTTGAAGAAATCAACTGTGGAAGCAATTATTAGGAAATGGAAGACATACAAGACCACTGATAATCTCCCTCGATCTGGGGCTCCACGCAAGATCTCACACCGTGGGGTCAAAATTATCACAAGAACGGTGAGCAAAAATCCCAGAACCACACAGGGGGACCTAGTGAATGACCTACAGAGAGCTGGGACCAAAGTAACAAAGCCTACCATCAGTAACACACTACGCCGCCAGGGACTCAAATCCTGCAGTGCCAGACGTGTCCCCCTGCTTAAGCCAGTACATGGCCAGGCCCGTCTGAAGTTTGCTAGAGAGCATTTGGATGATCCAGAAGAAGATTGGGAGAATGTCATATGGTCAGATGAAACCAAAATAGAACTATTTGGTAAAAACTCAACTCGTCGTGTTTGGAGGACAAAGAATGCATCCAAAGAACACCATACCTACTGTGAAGCATGGGGGTGGAAACATCATGCTTTGGGGCTGTTTTTCTGCAACGGGACCAGGACGACTGATCCGTGTAAAGGAAAGAATGAATGGGGCCATGTATCGTGAGATTTAGAGTGAAAACCTCCTTCCATCAGCAAGGGCATTGAAGATGAAACGTGGCTGGGTCTTTCAGCATGACAATGATCCCAAACACACCGCCCGGGCAACGAAGGAGTGGCTTCGTAAGAAGCATTTCAAGGTCCTGGAGTGGCCTAGCCAGTCTCCAGATCTCAACCCCATAGAAAATCTTTGGAGGGAGGAGGGAGTTGAAAATCCGTGTTGCCCAGCAACAGCCCCAAAACATCACTGCTCTAGAGGAGATCTGCATGGAGGAATGGGCCAAAATACCAGCAACAGTGTGTGAAAACCTTGTGAAGACTTACAGAAAACATTTGACCTCTGTCATTGCCAACAAAGTATTGAGATAAACTTTTGTTATTGACCAAATACTTATTTTCCACCATAATTTGCAAATAAATTCAATGTGATTTTCTCATTTTGTCTGTCAAAGTCGAAGTGTACCCTATGATGAAAATTACAGGCCTCTCTCATCTTTTAAGTGGGAGAACTTGCACAATTGGTGGCTGACTAAATACTTTTTTGCCCCACTGTATAGGCTTTCAGAATACTGACCCCTGGTGAGAGCCTTGTCTGCTGCCTGCTGAGTCTCCTTATCAAAACTCATGGCTACGGCTGTCACCGCCACCTGGAGGGGAGAGGGGATGTGAGAAAATGAGAGAGAATGAAACTCTTTTTACCTTGTTGCTCTCATTTAATGACACAAATGTAAGATAAAGATACTGACCAAAACCGAGTTAAGATGGACAAGATAGGAGAGGTGTTCTCAGGTATGTATGTCCTCTCACCTGTATGAGTTCTTCTTCTGGTACGGCTACAGTGAAGTTGAGATGGCAAAGACAGCATGGGATCATGGAACGCAGCTTAAAGTATAGACTCTACACACACAGACAAATAAAAAGCAGACAGTTCAACTTAATATGGAAGTTATATATTAAGTAGAATAAGTAAGAGGAACACCAACGCTTAACCCGCGCTTCGCTCTTGTGTATGGTCTTACTTTGAGCAAGTTCTCACAGAGTTCAGTAAAGATCTTGTTCAGGCCCTGGTTGGTCAGATTGGCATTACTGAGTCTGTAGACCCGGACAGATGTAAACATCTTGGGAGGAATGGAAGAGAATGAGTAAGATATTATAAATCGCAAAATAAGTAGTAGTAGTCGTCGTTGTAGTGTTTCAGTGTGTGAGCCTGACCTGTAGTCCTGAAGTCCAGTTGTGAATCCCAGGCATGACCTCCGTGTTACAGCTGTAGAACCCTGGAGAGAGACAGACATATGGACAGACATGGTGAAAGAGCAGAGTTGAATAGAAAATATCATTTCTAGTAGAACAGTGTCTATATACCTGCAGGTATGGGGGCATCAGTAAGTAGGGATTGGATGTCCTCTACTGCATCAGTGTCATCAATCTGAAGACAGGAGAAGAAATACATTAACACACCACATCCTATACTATGCCCACACACTACAATTTACACATCCAACATAACACACCAACCCTACAGTACACACACACACACACACCCTAGAGTACACACACACCCTACAGTACACACACACTCTACAGTTAGAGGACACCCAGCCAGCCATACCTCCAGTACAAAGGCATCCTTCTTGCCATGGGACAGGTCTAGTTCGGACAGCTCATCTGAACTCTCAGAGGTAGACCTGAACAGTCTGCTGGACCGCTGTCTGTCAGGGATAGGAGACCCCACCACCTCCTCTATACACTCCTACAACAAGAGCAATAAAAACAATAGGTGTGTGTGGCTCCGACCAACCCTGTCCAGGTTGTGAGCCGCTGAGTTAGTCACAGTCCCATAGCAACAGCATCAGTCCAAACCACACAATAAGTAGCTACATCCAATTCACCCACACCCAAGAAGGCGCTATCAAAGTACGTTTTTATATTAGTTAATAGCACACACAACAATTTAGTGGAGGGAGGAAAAGTGAGAAGACTCTTCAGGGGTTGGGTTAACGCAGCATTTATCTTTTTTTTCTACTCAGAAAAGTTCAGATAAAATATCTTGCTGCGTTTTTTAAATGAAGATCTAAAATGCTTCTTATTGTAAATTCTGCTTCAGTCATGGTTCGCGCCAAATCATCAATGGAAAAGGACAAATTTCATGCTTTAGTTTCACTTCTCCACTTGAATGAAATATCTTTGCTCTAGTCATTGGATCACCAGACAGAGCTCTGACAGGTGTAGGTTACTTTTCCCAAGTACTTTCCTCCGGTGTAGTTTTTCTCCAGTAATAAGATAAAATGCAAACATTAGAAAATGTAGCTGGCTACATTCTTTCTGTGATAAACATTAGAAATATGATGGCCATGCATCGTTTTTGCTAAAGGAAAATAGCTTGCTTTTGAATTGTAAGCTAATTTACATGTGTTAATGCTAGCCAAGTAGCATTGCACTGCTGTTGTCATCTGATGAAAACTATTTTCTGCCATATCTGTTGCACTAATGTATTTTGTGTTAAGAAAAACTATAGCCCCTTAAATGCATGAGCATACTAGCTGTGTTCTTGAGTGGACTATCATAGAGCTCTGATTCTAGACTGTACTTAGAGTTGTGATTTTAGAGTGTATGCATTTCCATAGATTAGTGATTCTGGACTGTCCTCGTACAGCTGTAATTGTAGGACTAGTCATATTGTGATTCTAGAGTATTGTACTCGTATAGAGGTTTAATTCTTTAAAGGCTGTAGTTCTCATACAGAGCTGTGATTCTAGAGGGTGTTGTACTCATACAGAGTTGATTAATAGAGAGGGTAGTGTGGCATGCATCACTAATTGGGCATGCTCAGTACCGTATTCAGGCCGGTGAATGCCTCAGGGTCCAACGTAAATAACTTCTTAACAACCAGAGAAAGACAGGAGATAACTATCACTTTCATATTTACACAGAATTACACCTACACACATATGGCTGTGTGTGCGTGCCTCTCACCGGGGGGTGTATGTTGTAGAGCTCCTTGTTCTTGGCGATGGTGTCATCGATGCGTTTCTGCATGGTGGAGATGTGTTGGTCGTAGCTCAGGTCACTGGGGGTCTTTCCAGCTATCTGGATACCACTTGGAGCTGGCAGCGCTGACAGGTACACACCCGTTGCAGACTGGACACACACACGCCAAAGAGAGGGATATACACAACACACACACAGACCCGTCAGATACACAACTCGTAGAAGACTGGAGGTGAGGTAGGCATGCACGCACACAGACTTACAGCTAGTCCCAGGAGCATGTTTTCTCCCACACTGATCTGAATGCGGAGTCCAAACAGAGCATTCATGGAGCGCAGTTTGAGTTTGTTCATCAGCTGTGTGTGGAGCTCATACTCCATGAAGGGGAGGAGGTTAGAGATGGATGTAGCATTCACCTCCCCTTGGGCCTTCTTCTTCGTTCGACACAACCTGCAATATAACATCATTTTACATACCTCTCTGGGCCACCTTCCTCATACGAAAAAACATAAGCTCAGAAAAAAAAGAAACGTCCCCTTTTCAGGACCCTGTCTTTCAAAGATAATTCGGAAAAATCCAAATAACTTCACAGATCTTCATCGTAAAGGGTTTAAACACTGTTTCCCATGCTTTCCAAACAATTAATGAACATGCACCTCTAGAACGGTCGTTAAGACATTAACCGCTTACAGACGGTAAGCAATTAAGGTCATAGTTATGAAAACTTAGGACACTAAAGATGCCTTTCTACGGACTCTGAAAAACACAAAAAGAAAGATCCCCATGGTCCCTGCTCAGCTGTGTGAATGTGCCTTAGGCATGCTGCAAGGAGGCATGAGGACTGCAGATGTGACCAGGGCAATAAATTGCAATGTCCGTACTGTGAGACGCCTAAGACAGCGCTACAGGGACAGCTGATCATCCACACAGTGGCAGACCACGTGTAACAATATCTGCGCAGGATCTATACATCCGAACATCACACCTGCAGGACAGGTACAGGATGGCAACAACAACTGCCCGAGTTACACCAGGAACGTACAATCCCTCCATCAGTGCTCAGACTGTCCGCAATAGGTTGAGAGAGGCTGGACTGAGGGCTTTTAAGGCAGGTCCTCACCAGACATCACCGGCAACAACATCGCCTATGGGCACAAACCCACCGTCACTGGACCAGATAGGACTGGCAAAAAGTGCTCTTCACTGACGAGTCGCGGTTTTGTCTCACCGGGGGTGATGGTCAGATATGCGTTTATCGCCGAAGGAATGATTGTTACACCAAGGCCTGTACTCTGGAGCGTGATCGTTTTGGAGGTGGAGGATCCATCATGGTCTGGGACGGTGTGTCACAGCATCATCGGACTGAGCTTGTTGTCATTGCAGGCAATCTCAACGCTGTGCGTTACAGGGAAGATATCCTCCTCCCTCATGTGGTACCCTTCCTGCAAGACAGGAATGTCAGTATTCTGCCATGACCAGTGAAGAGCCCAGATCTCAATCCCATTGAGCAAGTCTGGAACCTGTTGGATTGGAGGGTGAGGGCTAGGGCCATTCCCCCCAGAAATGTCCGGGAACTTGCAGGTGCCTTGGTGGAAGTGGGGTAACATCTCACAGTGAGATGGTAAATCTGGTGCAGTACTTAATGCAGCTGGTGGCCACACCAGATACTGACTGTTACATTTTGACCCCCCTTTGTTCTCGGACACATTATTGAATTTCTGTTAGTCACATGTCTGTGAAACTTGTTCAGTTTTTGACTCAGTTGTTGAATCTTGTTATGTTCATACAAACATTTACACGTTAAGTTTGCTGAAAATAAACACAGTTGACGTTTCTCTTTTTGCTGAGTTTATTACCCACACAGACAGGATATATGGTGGTAGTGTGTGTATGTTACCTGGCCTGTATGAGGCAGCCCTTCCCAGTAACCTCAGCCTCAGCAGGTAGGTCTATGGTAGTAAAGAGCACATCAGGGACCTTCTGTCTCCTACAGTGGTAGCAGTATGTAAGCTGAGCTGGGAACGGCATGTTGAACTCATCATACGGGATGTGAACAAACCCGCAGCTAGGGGGCGACGCATCCTCAAACCTGAAATACACACACACACACACAGCTCAGAAGAAAATGCTAGAACACCATTTTTAAATTCAATTAATCCAATTAATTCAGAACACCCCTCTCCATTTAGAAGCAATCAATGACTAGGTTAGTCCAAAACCTACTGGCCACTCAAATCTTTTCACACCTACACTAACACCCATCCAGCAGTGTGTGTGTGTGTTCCTACCCCAGCCAGGTTGAGCTAACTTCCCCCTCGCCCCTCTCCGACCCCACCATGCCGGGGTGTGGTTGTCGAGATAACCTGTGGTCGCTGCCGCCGGTGTCCAGACAGCCCTCACGCATGAATCTGGGATTCAACATGGCCGCTGTGCCAGATGCAGACAGGATACACACCTCCTCACTGTGGGAACAGGAGGGAGGGGAAAGGGAGAAGAGAGGGTGGAGAGAGAGATGGTGGATAACTTTAGATCCACATAACTTTAGATAACTTTCTGTGCTTATAATGCTCTAACAGACTTTGAAATACAACTTTGGTCTTTGTATAGTGTGTGTGTGCAGCGTACCAGATGCTGGTGCTCTCGCTGTATCCCACCACAGCGTGGCAACCCAGGGCTTTTGCATGAGACTTGATCTCCTGACGAATCTCCTCCCACCACGCGTCCCTCGTCTCCGGCTCGTCTGCAACACAAACACACAATGTCATACACAGACACACATACATAGCGACACAGACACACACACACACACTGGCTGGATACCTGACTGACTCTCTACCAGAAACTAGCGACAATCAGAAATTAGGTGACTGTCAGAAACTAAAACCTATTAGAAACTAGCTACTTTTATAAACTTACTGACCATCAGAAACTAGACGTATCGAAACTAGCGAATACCATTAAATAAGAAGCAACAGAGAATCAACTGACCCTTTATTTTTGCTGATTGTTGTTAAAATGGTGCATCATAGCAAGCAGGTACCACTTAACCAACTGTCAGTTCGTAACACAGTGAACATGATGTTGATGATGAACATAATGAAGGTGTTTAGTTAGTGTCTGGGCTGTTCTCATCTCATAGCATCATCTCCAGGCCAGCCAATCACAGGAAGACAGGAATGTAGGGTGGCGTCCCAACCCCCTACATCTTCTTAACTTCATTCCCATAAAGTATTGTGTTCAGTAGTTCACACCAAAGCTAAAAAAATATATATATGTAAAAAAAAAACTTAAATTAATAGGAGTATTCTTATTGGACAAGTGCCTTCCTGTTTCAAAACATTATAAACAGTTTTTGAGGCTCCTGAACAAGACCCTGGCCTCACATAAGGCCAGGCAAGGAGGAGAAGAGGCCCTTCTCAGAGCCTTCATCATACTCAAATGAGGGACACCTGGTGGAGGCTGAACCATGGTCCTTAATAATAACCATGGGTCCACACTGTACCTCCTGGGAGAGGCCACATGCTCAAAGAGAGATAGAGACGATAGAGAGGGAAGAAGGGAGAGAGAAAGAGGAAAATGGAGACACGGGGAAGAAGGAAGGATGCGAGATGGATGTATAAATGGCTCAGGCTTAACAGACCCAGAGCAGAGCCCTCTCTAAAAGAAGCAGCATGTCTCACAGGTACGCTCACATCCACACGCATGGGCAGAGGAGGGCCATATTCATTCATCACAGATCTTGAACCAACACAGCACCGTCTAACTACACTACCCTGTGTCTCACACTCCCTCCATTCCTGTACCCCCCTCCATCCTCTTGTCTCTTCCCCCCTCCCAGCATGAATACGGCCCAATGAATCCAGGGATGATGCACATACCCAGTCCGTCTCAGTTTTAACCTGGACAGGCTTCTTAGAGGAGCATTACTGAAGCGCAGGGAGAACTTTAGGGATGCAAGCGTTACACACTGCTGTAGCAGCTTGGGATGGTGGGCTAGCCAAGGGGGAAGGACTGGGGGGGGCTTAGCGCATGCTCAGCACACACACACATACACAGACTAGGAGAGAGGAGGATGGCAGCTCAGTGAAAGAAACAGAGCTTTAGTTTAGAGCTGTAACTAGATGCTTGCAGACACCCATATTTGTGTGCCTGGGTGGGTGTGTTTCAGTGAGCTGCCATGTCTCCAGTGTGTGAGACCAGTAGGAGGAGGGAGGTACCTGCAGCGACACTATTCCAGTCTAGCAGTTTGTAAGAGCGTGTGTTACCCAACACTGGGCCAGAACAACACACACCATTAGTACAGAAAGAGAGAGGAAAAAAAGATACAAACTACAACACAACAGCACCACAGTAATTGCAAAGACACAGACCACTGAGTCAATACCAGAGTCTAGCAGAGAGAGAGAGAAAGAGAAAGAAGTGAGAACAAGGTAGAGAGAAAAGCAGATATGGTGAGAAGAATGATCAAAGATATGCTGTGGAATTCGACAAGCAGGGAGAGAGGTAAAGGCTAAAGAGAGGAGAGAAAGAGAAGAGGCATTCACTAGCAGATCTCTACAGTCTAAGGCAGGGGTATCAAACATACAGAGGGGGAACAATCCGGCCCGCCGGTAGTTTGAGTAATAAAACATTAATACACACACACACAGAGTAAACAAAAAATTAAGAACACCTGCTCTTTTCATGACATAAATCCAGGTGAAGGCTATGATCCTTACTGATGTCCCTTAATAATGTTCCCTTAAAGGGTAGAGCGAATGCCTGGTACACTCCGGAAATATCAGAAGTCATTCATAAAATAAATTATGCCTGGAACACAGGCTTTAGGCCTGGACTGGCAAGTTATTAAACTGAGGAATCCTTGTGTAAGACAAATCAGAAAGGCTAAACATGATTATTATGTTTCAGCCCTTTCAAATTGTAATTGGAACACGGCTAAATTGTGGAAAACTGTCAAATCCCTGAAGGGTTCCACTTCCTCCTCTCTGCCACAACAAATTAATTTACTTTTAAAAAATGCTGTCATTTTATTTCAGCGGGCTCTCTTTTGGAAAGAACTTCTAAGCCTATTCATAATTATATTGGGCTGAATGTTGATAGGGGAAACGTGCTGAATGATCAGAGAAATTATAGTCAAAGCTTTTCTTTTAGGCGATTAGAGAAGAGAAGAGAGAATAGGGAAGACATCCACAGGGCCCGACTAACCGGATCCCGGTCTGCTTAAGTGTGCAGCACCCATCATTGTTGGCTTAATAAACGCAATTTAACACTGGTATCAGGAAATATTCCAAAAGCATGGAAATCAGCTCGTGCTGCCATTCCTTAAGGGCATGGATAGTAGTGATTGTAATAATTATCACCCCATTTCAAGGCATCCTTGTCTAGCTACGATTCTTGAATCATTGGTAAATGTACAAATTTGATCTTTTTTATCTGACAAATGTATTGTGAATGTAAATAAAACAGGCTTTAGGCCTGGGCATAGCACTATTACGGTTACCATTTTAGTTATTAATGATCTTGTCCATGCTTTTGACACGGAAATTAAATGTGCTGCTTTGTTTGTGGACCTGTCAAAAGCATTTGATACTGTTGATACTGCTATTTCATTGTTGTCCTCAATAGGCCTGAGCTCTGACGCCTGTTCATGGTTAGCTAGCTAGCGAACGTTACGGATGTAACCCATTTGCATTCTCAGAAACCCTACCTGTGGGTTAGCTTCAGCTACCTGCAGAGTCATACTACAGCTATGACAATGTTTGTATTGGATGGTGGTAGTATGGGTTGGGATTATGCCGGTTCATTGTTAGCTAGCTAGCTACAGTACATGTCTAAACAAAACACTTAGCCAGATGATTACATGGCCCATCAAGTTAGCCAGATGTATCTGGGGGTGATTAAGGCCATCTATTGTATTTCATGAACCTGTACACGTCTAGACAGTAGTGACCCATCCACTTAACTAGATGTGGCTGGAGTTGGTTACAACATTTCCTTCACATGACCCATCAATTTAGACAAGCGTGTCAGGTAACCCTCATGTAAAAATAATAAAATAGTTTTATCTGGACACTATTTTTGATATTGCTACTATGTAAGTAACCATTTCAATGTACTGTTTACACCTTCTGTATCCTGTGCATATGACAAATCAACATTTTATTTGATATAGTGTGTGTTTACCAGAGACTAATTTGAAGAACAACATGACCTGCACCAAAGTCAGATTAGGATATAGGCCAAGGACTAGATACTGTATTTTACCAGGAGTTTTTCCTTTTTGTTGGTTACTACTTTCACCGCTTTTAGTTTTGAAATCTTTGGTTGTTTACTAAACTAAACACTGTGTTTAGCAAATGGCCTCACATGTAAATCTTTAAAGAGACCGGAGGGCCTAAGGCTTAAGAGGGTGTGAACAATGCTGAATGTAGACAAAGAAAATCTTCGCAAAAATGGGGTTACAAGTTTATCAACTTTCAAAGCAGAATTACTTTTCCATTGTTCTTCAACTGCAGTGTATAAAATACACTGTCTCTACTTTAATCCAATTTGAAAAACACATTTTCAAATTTTACAACATAAGACCGAATCGAGGCGGTCAGTCACATACGCAGATGATACTACTATGTATGTCCAAACTGTGGCCACAAAGTTCGAAGCTAAGTTCGAAACTAAGGGGCCGAGCCAGAACCATGAAAAACAGCCCCAGAGTATTATTCCTCCTCCACCAAACATTACAGTTGGCATTACAGCTGGCATCCGCCAAACCCATATATGTCGGTCAGATGGTGAAGCATGATTCATCACTCCAGAGAAGGCGTTTCCACTGCTTCAGAGTCCAATGGCGGCGAGTTTTACACCACTCCAACCGAAGCTTGGCATTGCGGATGGTGATCTTAGGCTTGTGTGCGTGCGGCCAAGGAAACCCATTTCACGAAGCTCCTGACGAACAGTTCTTGTGCCGATGTTGCTTCCAGAGGCAGTTTGGAACTCGCTAGTGAGTGTTGCAACTAGAGTTGCATATTTTAGGTAATATTCCAAACTTACCGTGGGAATTAACGGGAATATATGGGAATTAACAGGACTATATGGGAATGAATATTAATACCATTTAAGATGTTTTTTTGCATTGCATATATTTACCATATCATATGGAGACATAAACCTTTCACCTTATCATAAGTAGACATAATTGCAAATGATTAAATCCTTCCAATAGAAATCTTTAAAAACAATTTAGTTATGAATTGAACTTCAATTAAATGATTTGACTCTTCACATGGGATGATTTTATTTAAAATATATATACATTTTACCTTTAAATAGGCAAGTCCGTTAAGAACAAATTCTTATTTTCAATGACGGCCTAGGAACAGTGGGTTAACTGCCTTGTTCAGGGGCAGAACGACAGAGTTTTACCTTGTCAGCTTAGGGATTCGATCTTGCAACTTCTCGGTTACTAGTCCAACGCTCTAACCACTAGGCTACCTGCCGCCCCGATTTCACTGAATAACAAGCCTGGTTACGACGAACCCATGGTCTCTGGTGGCACAGCTGGCACTGCAGTACAGCGCCCTTAACTTAACCACTGCGCCACCCGGGAGGCAGCTGTGGCATGTATGGGCTTCAGGCAGTACAGATTTCTTCTCTTACATCTGCAAGCAGAGTCTGAGCATCAGCCAGGATGGCATTGTCTCCCTCAATCCGTGCAATGGCTACTGCTATAGGTAAAAAAAAAAAAAATGAAATAATCTCCAAAATATCGTTATATATAGCCTACTCTCTTTGGACGACTATTTCAGCACCGTTTCACGCTGCTCTGAGTCGAGCATGGAGAAACTAACATGTTCAATTATATTCCATGATATTCTTAAGATATATGTGTTGACTGAATATAAGCAAGTGATGTCTGCTAAATAATCAAGTTGATGGCACAGTCATATAGCCTTGGCACCTACATAAATCTGCGTCTGGGTGACCTCATGCAACTGCAAAATGTTGGATAAAGCACATACTGTACAGAACTGTATTTCTTCAGAATCTTTATGCTTTCGTTAATAAAATAATGACATAAATACTTTCAAAATGCAGATGTTTATTGCTTTATGGATCCATAACGAATTACTATGGGAATAAATATCACTGAATGACAGAAATATTAGAACAAAGTAGGCTCATGAAGGTAAACAAATGGTTGCTTACTGGAGAATACTCTTTCAAAACACACACGGTCACGTTGTGCATCACCATTATGGCTATTAGCAGGTAGCAGGACAATAGACTTGGCTAGGAGGTGGGTAGGGGGAAAATTCTATCGTCAAATGTAAAACTTAAGTTACGTTGACTATATCACAACCGGCCGTGATAGGTTACAATTTCAGTCTAATCGACCAGTAAAGACAAAAATAATAATACATCAAAAAGTATTAATTATTATTATTAATTACATCCAACTGTGATTGGGAGTCCCATAGGGCGGCGACACAATTGGCCCAGCGTTTCTCTCCCTCTAAAAACTGAAATACATGTTTTGGCCTTTACAAATACTATTATGGCCTTATTCAGATTACAAATCGCTCACTTTTGTTTTTTTGAAAACAAAATCATCTCCAAAATATCGTTATATATATTATCAAGTTGATGGCACAGTCCTATAGCCCGGTACCAACATTCTTAGTCTTTAATAAAGAAATGTTTTGGTTATTCTGACCTGGACACCATGTTCAGTATTATAATAGCCCATTATGGGCTGTTAGCAGGACAACATACCTTAACTTCTTGACGCTACCCATCCCTTTAGCGGGATCATTTGTCAGCAACCCGCTGAATAGCATAGCGCAACAGTCAAATAATATTACAAAGAAATGTTCATGAAATCACAAGTGCAATATTGCAAAACACAGTTTAGCCTTTTGTTAATTCACCTGTCGTCTCAGATTTTGAAATTATGCTTTACAGCGAAAGCAATCCAAGCGTTTGTGTAAGTTTATCAATAGCATAACATTACATTATGTACACTAAGCATTAAGTAGCTAGGTCACGAAAATCAGAAAAGCAATCAAATTAATCGTTTACCTTTGATGATCTTCGGATGTTTTCACTCACGAGACTCCAAGTTACACAACAAATGTTCCTTTTGTTCCATAAAGATTATTTTTATACCCAAAATACCTCTGTCGCGTTATGTTCAGAAATCCACAGGAAAGAGCGGTCACGACAACGCAGACGTATATTCCAAATAATATCCATAATGTCCACAGAAACATGTCAAACGTTTTTTATAATCAATCCTCAGGTTGTTTTTAAATTATATATTCGATAATATCAAAACGGGTATGTAGGTTTTTCAAAAACACTGGGAGAAACAATGGCCGCCTTACTCTGTAGCGCAAAACTCACTCAGAGCCCCCACCTATCCACTTATGCAATGTGATCTTTCACGCTAATTTTTCAAAATAAAAGCCTGAAACTATGTCTAAAGACTGTTGACACCTTAGGGAAGCCATAGAAAAAGGAATCTGGTTGATAACCATATAAAATGGAGGATAGGCATGCATAGGAACAGAGCGGTTTCAAAATAAGAGGCACTCCCTGATTGGATTTTCCTCAGGTTTTCACCTGCAATATCAGTTCTGTTATTCTCAGACAATATTTTGACAGTTTTGAAAACTTTAGAGTGTTTTCTATCCTAATATGACAATTATATGCATATTATAGTTTCTGTGGCTGAGAAAAAGTCAGTTTCAAATGGGTACATTTGAGCCAAAAACAAAAATACTGCCCCCTACACGCAAAAGGTTAACCAACACCTCTTTATTTTGATACTTTGTGGATGGACCCATATGTAATTATTGGCGGCAACATGAGTCTCACTAGTGTTGAGTAATGTGCTGTTAAAAGTGGTGTAGGTCTTATTTATTTAAAGAGCATATTGAAGTAATAGGATTTGACGCAATAGTCAATACGGTCAACTATTTTAGCAAGCATGGGGACTGGTCTTGAAAAATCCATTAGATTTTTATTTTCACTGAATCTGTTTAGGTATTGGTTAGACTACAATTATACAATTAGGGTTTGGAAATGTTATGCTCTTAGTACTGTAGCCTACTCCCGACCATCACGTTGTATAGCTCCATATTTTCCGTTCCATCTGAAAACTCAACGGACACTGAAAGCTTAACGAAATGTATTCTTCCCAGAGGGTCAATACAGCTGCACTCAGACAAAGACATTTTCACACAAGCACTGATATTTAACTGTTCCTCATAGGCCGAGTCTCCTCCTACACATATGTACAAACACCATTCTTTACTGCTAGGCAGGACACTAAGTGATACAGGCCTCCTAACGCCCAAAATACAACACACAACACAGCCAAGCCATAGCACACAGCCATGCACTACCAAACCTCAACACCAGGGACAGCAAACACCACACAGCACAGCGTAAGCTACCACACACACACACACACACACACAACTATCAGCTCCCGGTTTAAGTCCTCTCTAACCACATATCTAGCAGTGTTTCCTCTGTATGACAGACTGAGACACACCCTTAAAAGGATAGTGTACGATTTTGAAAATTAAACGCAGTGTAGCACCTATTTCTCAATGCCAGGAACCCATATAATAGTAACTTAGAGCACCCCAAGAAAACATTCCCAAATTTCAAACTCCTAAATCAATTAGAATATTTTAACGTTATTCTAAAAGTTGGGTTTAAGGTTCTCTCCAAATCAGCTCTAACTTCGGAAACAATCCCACAACGCCCTGCGGTCAGCGTCATACGGTGAATGAAAAACTTCTTAAAAGTGGGATGAATGTGTGTAAATGAGGTGGGCGCATTGGGAGTCTACTCAATCTGTTGGGCACATTTCTTCCCTGAGAACTTCCACGACTATCAACAATGGAAAGAGGACTTCAGAAAGAAGTTGCTTCTCAAACTGGATGCTATTCCTACAATTAACATGACTTCTAACACATCTCAAACAGTCAGCAGAGACTGCAAGCAGATACTGCAAGCATTATCACTGGCATGGAAGTGAACCAGGTAAATGAAAAAGCTAGCTAGCTTGCTACCTCTATGCTAACGTTAGCTAGTTATAGAGCTACTGCATTTAGCTCATGTCTTCCATCTAAATAACACTTATAAAACAAACCAAATGTAAATGTCTGCCAACTGTTGGTAGCCAACTGCTGATGCTGTCATATATTTTTATTCTAACCTTTATTTAACTAGGCAAGTCAGTTAAGAACAAATTCTTATTTACAGGGGACAGTGGGTTAACTGCCTTTTTCAAGGGCGGAACGACTGGCCCAACGCTCTAACCACTAGGCTAACTGCTAGATAGATAGATAGATAGTACAAACCTATGGGAAAGAGTAGTTTTCAAGGTGTTTCTGGGGGCTGCGAGATGCGGTAATTTGGCCGTTCTGTGGCAGTTTTTTTTATATAGCCTGCCAAGTGCGGGCTAAACTGAAATGTGACTCTTCGGCCATGAATCCGTTTGCGGATCGGGTGGCATTTCGGGTGAAGCCACAGAGCCATGTTTTCTTTGGCAGGGTGAATTGTGGATTTTGGTCTGTGGAAAGTGTCTTTTTGAATCTTACGATCAATGTGGTCACAGTTGCTTCTTGTTGAAAAGGCAGCAGATAACTTTCTCTTGATATAGCTAGCTATCCTCCACCATTTCTGAATACATTCATGGATATTTTTTTCTAGCTGGCAAAATAAGCGAGCTAGATTTTGTTTGTGTACTGCTATATGTTGATAACATAGCTAAGTTTGACACTGGTATGGGCTCGTAAATATCCTAAATCTCGCTAGTTAGATGCAAGCTGAAACTGGGGAGAGAGAATTCACTTTGTCACTTTCAGGGGTGTGAATATTTATATAAAGTAGATAATACATTTATTGAAAATGAAATAGAACTAACATTTCTTAAAACATGTTTTCACTTTGTCATTATGGTGTATTGTACTTAAATGGGTGAGAAAAAAAATGAATCAATTCTGAATTAAGGCTATAACACAACATGTGGAATAAGTCAAGGAGAATGAATACTTTCTGAAGACACTGTAAATATCAGATGAAGTCCATTATTTGCTACCTGGACTTTAAGCCCTTTTTCTACTTACGCATGCCCCCAAATCCCCACCAGAGAGGATACCTGACGTGACACTTTCCTGACGTGACGATCCACTGTCGTGCAGAGTAAGAGATGTGATCAAGTTACACTTGAAATTCACTATTGTTTGCCAGAGAAATATCTTATAACTTTAACTATCTCCAGCTCAGGGCTCCAGCTATGCATTTGCTCACTTGCTAGCTAAAAGAGCAAAATCTCTCTTCTATTTTAGCCCAGAATTTCAAGTTGAACTTGATCACTTGTTGGTAACAGTAAAGACAACCAATCCCCTCCTGGTTCAAGAGCCCTGCTGTCTAATATTTGTTTCTGCAGCAAACCATTTGTGATAGTTGTAAAACTTTATGAGCTGGGGTGTCTGTCCTTGCATTAGTTTATGTTCGCTTGCGCTTCTTAGCATTTAGCTAGCATCCGCTATGGGAATTCACTAGTACTTTGTTAGCGTTACTATTATTATTTATTATTATTATTTATTTATTTTTACTTTTGAAAAAAAGCACCCCCTTCTGTGCACTGCCAGCAATACCGTAAAACCCGGTTTGGTACAGTAATTAGGTATGAAAACCTGGATACCTCCCAATCCTAATTAACTCTCGCTGACTAACACACTGATCTCACGATGTGTGACACACCCCTCACCCACTGGGTGAGCGGGTCATGTCATAAACATGATCGAACTAGCCTGGAAACTACAGTGCAACGTGTAATACAACATGTGTTTTCTTATAGCCAGGACGGTGCTTTCTTGTGGAACTCACCGGGGTTGTGTATGCGGTCAAGCAGCTTGACCGAGCGGGTGCTGACCACGCCCCCGACGTGAACCAAGAAGCCAGGGGGGAAACAGGTCAACGTGAAGATGGGGAACTCCTGAAAAGATACAAATAGGGTCAGTTACAGTAAAAGTCAGGAGTCAGGGTTCAAACCTGTCTCCAGGACATCTGTTTCCTTGGGAGACAGTAGAATTAAGGATTGGCATGCACAACCTGGTCTTCTTCAAACAATAACATGCAGGGTTGTAAGGGCATAAGATAGAAGAGAAAAACCCATACTGACTTAGTCTCTGTCCACACATATACACAGTGCCTTCGGAAAGTATTCTGACCCCTTAACATTCTCACATGTTGTTAGGTTACAGCCTTATTCTAAAATGAATTTGTTTTTTTACTAATCAATCTACGCACAATACCCCATAATGACAAACCAAAAACAGGTTTTTAGATATTTTAGCAAATGTAAAAAGACTGAAATATCACATTTAAATAAGTATTCAGACCCTTTACTCAGTACTTTGCTGAAGCACCTTTGGCAGTGATTTCCACCTCGAGTCTTCTTGGGTATGACACTACAAGCTTGGCACAACTGTATTTGGGGAGTTTCTCACATTCTTCTCTGCAGATCTTCTCATGTTCTGTCAGATTGGATGGGTAGCATTGCTGCACAGCTATTTTCAGGTTTCTCCAAAGATGTTCGATCGGGTTCAAGTCCGGGTTTTGGCTGGGCCACTCGTACTTTTCCCGAAGTCACTCCTGCGTTGTCTTGGCTGTGTGCTCAGGGTTGTTTTCCTGTTGGAAGGTGAACCATTGCCCCAGTCTGAGGTCCTGAGCGCTCTGGAGCAGGTTTTCATCAAGGATCTCTCTGTATTTTGCTATGTTCATCTTTCCCTCGATCATGACTAGTCCCTGCCGACATCCCCACAGCATGATACTCCCATCACCATGTTCCACCGTAGAGATGATGCCAGGTTTCCTCCAGACGTGACGCTTGGAATTCAGGACAAATAATTCAATCTTGGTTTCATCAGACCATCAGGTCTGAGAATCTTTAGATGCCTTTTGGCAAACTCCAAGTGAGATGTCATGTGCCTTTTACTGAAGAGTGTCTTCCATCTGGCCACTCTACCATAATGGCCTGATTTGGTGGAGTGCTGCAGAGATGGTTGTCCTGAAAGATTTTTCCATCTCCCTCGAGGAACGCCAGAGCTCTTTCAGAGTGACTTTCGCATTCTTGGTCATCTCCCTGACCAAGGCCCTCCTCCCCCGATTGCTCTGTTTGGCCGGGCGGCCAGCTCTAGGAAGAGTCTTCGTTGTTCCAAGCTTCTTACACTTAAGAATTATGGTGGCCACTATCTTCTTGGGGACCTTCAATGCTGCAGAAATGTTTTGGTACCCTTCACCAGATCTGTGCAGACACAATCCTGTCTCGGGCTCTATAGACAATTCCTACAACCTCATGGCTTGGTTTTTGCTCTGACATGCACTGTCAACTGTGGGACCTTATATAGACAGATGTGTGCCTTTACAAATCATGTCCAATCAATTGATTGGGGGAGGTAAACAAGAACCGGATGGTCACTCTGACAGAGCTCCAGAGTTCCTCTGTGGAGATGGGAGAACCTTCCAGAAGGACAACCATCGATGCTGCACTCCACCAAACAGGAATTTATGGTAGAGTGGCCAGACGGAAGCCACTCCTCAGTAAAAGGCACTACAGCCTGCTTGGACTTTGCCAAAAGACATCCAAAGGACTCTCAATGGGAGAAACTCCCAAATACAGGTGTGCCAAGCTTGTAGTGTCATACCCAAGAAGACTTGAGGCTACAATCCCTGTCAAAGGTGCTTCAACAAAGTACTGAGTAAAGGTTCTGAATACTTATGTAAATATAAATATTTGTTCATATGTTTGCAAAAAAAAATCTAAAAAACAGTTTTTGCTTTATCATTATGGGGTAAATGTGTGTAGATTGATTAAGTAAAAAAGAATACATTTCAGAATCAGGCTGTAACGTAACAAAATGTGGAAAAAGTCAAGGTGTCTGAATGGTTTCCGAATGCACTGTAAGGAGAGGAAACCACTGTAAACTGTTGAGAAGCAGCCCAACTAAAGACTAAAACCCCTGAGCAGAAGTCAGGCAGGAAAGAGGTTTGATAGAAGCATCCAGAATAAACACTGTGTGTGTGTCATACCCTGGTGTTTACAAATATACCAGAGGGTGAGGCTCCCTGAGAGGAAGGAGTGGTCAAGAAGATGGAGAGACAGAACATTATTCACTAACATAATCATACTTCACCCTCACAAACTCTTCACAATTCACCCTTTCACACAGCAAAATGCAGTGTGGTGTGTGTCCGGTGTGTGTGCTTACCCTCTGCTCCAGAGCTGATTGGGTATGTTGTCTGAGGAGGGTCTTCAGAGGCCCAGCCTCTTTTCCAACGCTGCCCCCACTCCCCATCCCTGATAGGACGAGAGAACACCACTTCAAGAAATCACATCGCTTCATCACAGAAAGCTGGCATTCGTCGACAACCACAAGTATGTAAGTATCCTTGCAAGAGCCTTAGCTTGTGCGAGCTGGAACACCTCGACAACCATGCAAATTCCAGATGAATAGTGTCCCTTAGAATACTAAGCTAATATCTACATAGCATTTATCATACACCTTTGCTAATGACAACATTCCCATAAATCTACCTGTGAGGATAGAGAACATTCACATAGCTGCTTTATTATCCCCTCTGTACACTACTGCATACGACACCACCATAGAGACTTGCAAATGTGGGTGATTGTGGGGGGGCTGGAAATGCCTTAAACCACACATTGGGGTAGAAAAACATGGGCAGGGGGTCACTCCAGGGCAGTTAGTATCAGGGCCAGAGACCAGCAAGGATGGACATTTCACCCAAGGTTAAGTGGGGTAAAGTTCGAGAGGAGCACATTTATGGCTGTTAGAGGTTGTAGATGCAGTTTGTAAAAGGTGTTTTAGTGCTTCATGACTTCTGAACTTTGTGCCCTACCAGAGACTATAATAAAGGCTATTTAACTATTTAAGTGTAACAAGTGTTATAATGGGTGTTGTTGGGCTTCATGACTCCTGCAGGGTGTTATAGTGTTAAAGACAGTTATAGACCTTCATGACCGTCCTACCGGAGGCCGCCAGCATCAGCTCTTCACTGAATGATACAGTCTTTCTCAACACAGACCCCTCTGATTGGACAGAGGGGAGAGGGGGTGGGGTGTAGGCTCTGAGGGCAGACCCAATGCTGCACAGGATTAGCCCAGAGGAAGGAAGGGACGGGGAATCGAAGGAGAGGGTGGGGGAACTGGGACAGAGGAAGACCCCAGGACTAGACACAAACCTCTCTGCAGAGAAAGAGGTGAAGAGAGAGAGAAAGAGAGAGGCAGGAGGTAGGGAGACAGAAAACAAAGAGAAAACAAGAAGACAGCAAGAAAAGCAGAAAAGAAAGACAGTGGAGGAGAGTCACATGATTTGAAATCTGACAGGGGGAAAAAAGGGAAATACAACTCCTTTAGGAAGAAGGGAGTTGGGGAAGAGAGGAAGTGAGGGGGATCAAAGGGTGTATTTCCATCAGTAAGGGGAGCCATGTCCTGTCCTAGGGGAAGTGTGGGTTATTATAGAACTATGGTCAACAGCTGCTGTCAGTGTGATTCTAACAAAATTACTTGAAATAAATCAATAAAACAATGAACTGGAATAGCAAAATAAACAACACAGTGAGTTTCTGAGTGGGGATGAGGAAAGGTGCAGAGAGGGGAGGAGAGGGTGAGGAGGCTGGTGAGGTCTTACCAATCCTGGGCGTCAGACTGAGGTCTGTGTCTGAGGAGGAGGACTGGCGACTGCATGGCTTGGATGGAGAGAAGGGAGGAGGAGAGGAGGAAGGAAGGGTTCTGAGAGGCGTGGGGGGGCCGGAGAGGGAATGGGGGGGGTCCTCACTGAACACGGGCCTGCCAGGAGAACACACACACCCATCAGTCAGTGTGGGTGTGGTGTAGAGAGATGCTTTGCTGATAGATGTATGTGAAGTGTGTGGAATGCAAATTACTTGGCCGCGGAACAGAAAGCCAAGCACATGAAGCGTAAGCACAGCGTTTCCCTTAGATTAATTTAGCAGTGTGGGGGGGGCACTGCTGCAAAAACATTGCCACCACTCCAAAACATCTGACTAAAATAAGTGCTTCAACAAAGTACTTAGTAAAGGGTCTGAATTAATTGTCATCATTACAAATATATATATATTTAAAAAATAAATTTAAACAAAAATAAATAACAATTAAAATACTTTTTTTTAATTGAATTTTAAAATGTAAAAAAAATAAATAAAAAATAAATCAGTATCAGCTTTGTTTGATCCTCGAAATATCGGTTGTTTTTTATTAAAAAATACATTTAAAAAACAGTTTTTGCTCAGCCATTATGGAGTATTATGTGTAGATTGATGGGGGAGGGAACTATTTAATCTATTTTAAAATAAGGCTGTAACGTAACAAAATGTGGAAAGAGTCAACTAACCTAAATGCACTGTATATTTTGTACCAGTCCAAAGTTTGGACACACCTACTCAATTAAGGGTTTTTCTAAATTTGGACTATTTCTACATTGTAGAACACTAACGAAGACATCAAAACCATGAAATAACACATATGGAATCATGTAGTACCAAAAATGTGTTAAACAAAACAAAATATATTTTGAATTTGAGATCCTTCAAAGTAGCCACCCTTTGCCTTGTCAGCTTTGAACACTTGGCATTCTCTCAAGCAGCCTCATGAGGTAGTCAACTGGAATGCATGGATTTTTACAAATTCTTTGAAAAGACAGGGTCCTGAAAGAGACGTTTCTTTTCATGCTGAGATTACTAAAAGGACACCAATAATAAGAAGAGACTGGGTTGGGCCAAGAAACACGAGCAATATGGACATGAGATCAGTGGAAATCTGTCCTCTGGTCCGAAAAATCTCAAATTTGGACTTTGGGTTCCAACCGCCGTGTCTTGGTGAGACAGAGTAGGTGAACAGAAGATCTCTGCATGTGTGTATCCCACTGTAATGCATGGGGGGTGATGGTGCTTTGCTGGTGACACCGTCTGTGATTCATTTAGAATTCAAGGCACACTTAACCAGCATGGCTACCACAGCATTCTGCAGCGATACACCATTCCATCTGGTATGTGCTTAGTGGGACTACCATTTGTTTTCAACAGGACAATGACCCAACACACCTCCAGGCTGTGTAAGGGAAATTTGACCAAGAAGGAGAGTAATGAGTGCTGCATCAGATGACCTGGCCTCCACAATCATCCGATCTCAACCCAATTGAGATGGTTTGGAATGAGTGACAAGGGAAAACATATGTGGGAACTCCTTCAAGACTGTGGGAAAAACATTCCAGGTGAAGCTGGTTGAAAGGATGCCAAGTGTGTGAATATTTTTATTTATTTTTTTTATTTAACCTAGACAAGTCAATTCTTATTTACAATGATGGCCTACCCCGGCCAAACCCAGACGACGCTGGGCCAATTCTGCGCCCCCATATGGGGCTCCCAATCCCAGCCGGTGGTGATACAGCCTGGATCAAGGCAAAGGGTGGCTACTTTGAAGAATCTAAAATATATTTTGATTTGTTTAATACTTTTTTGGTGACTACATGACTCCATATGTGTTATTTCACTGTTTTGATGTCTCCACTATTATTCTACAATATCGAAAATAGTTTTAAAAAATAAAGGAAAACCCTTGAATGGGTAGGTGTGTACAAACTTTTGACAAACTGTTTATTTATTATATATATATATATATATATATATATATAAATGGGGGTGTAAAATTTTCAGTGTAAACTTAAATGACTAAAACCAGATAAGGCAAATAGAAACCCGAAATGGCTGATGTTGAGAGATAGATGGGAGGTGTTGAATGGAGCTAAAGGGTGGGACTAATAACAAGATAAACATTGTAAAACATACAGGATCTGTAAAATGTATATAGGTTAGGAACTTTTGTGAAATAGCACAGTTACAAATAGAAATCAAACTGGATGGAAATAGAGGAAGGACTAAGAACAAACAAAAGAGAACTATTGTCAAGTAGACTGTCTGTAAAATGTGTATAAGATGTATAAATTGAAGGTAAAAGCAGAAGTGTTTATTAGTTTACTCCAATTGGGGGATCGGTGGTAGGGTTTGCGGGTAATAACGGTGTAGTCTTTAAAAAGTATGTATGTCTATATAGGTATGTGTATGTATATACAGTGCCTTGCGAAAGTAGTCGGCCCCCTTGAACTTTGCGACCTTTTGCCACATTTCAGGCTTCAAACAAAGATATAAAACTGTATTTTTTTGTGAAGAATCAACAAGTGGGACACAATCATGAAGTGGAATGACATTTATTGGATATTTCAAACTTTTTTAACAAATCAAAAACTGAAAAATTGGGCGTGCAAAATTATTCAGCCCCCTTAAGTTAATACTTTGTAGCGCCACCTTTTGCTGCGATTACAGCTGTAAGTCGCTTGGGGTATGTCTCTATCAGTTTTGCACATTGAGAGACTGAATTTTTTTCCCATTCCTCCTTGCAAAACAGCTCGAGCTCAGTGAGGTTGGATGGAGAGCATTTGTGAACAGCAGTTTTCAGTTCTTTCCACAGATTCTCGATTGGATTCCGGTCTGGACTTTGACTTGGCCATTCTAACACCTGGATATGTTTATTTTTGAACCATTCAATTGTAGATTTTGCTTTATGTTTTGGATCATTGTCTTGTTGGAAGACAAATCTCCATCCCAGTCTCAGGACTTTTGCAGACTCCATCAGGTTTTCTTCCAGAATGGTCCTGTATTTGGCTCCATCCATCTTCCCATCAATTTTAACCATCTTCCCTGTCCCTGCTGAAGAAAAGCAGGCCCAAACCATGATGCTGCCACCACCATGTTTGACAGTGGGGATGGTGTGTTCAGGGTGATGAGCTGTGTTGCTTTTACACCAAACATAACGTTTTGCATTGTTGCCAAAAAGCTCAATTTTGGTTTCATCTGACCAGAGCACCTTCTTCCACATGTTTGGTGTGTCTCCCAGGTGGCTTGTGGCAAACTTTAAACAACACTTTTTATGGATATCTTTAAGAAATGTCTTTCTTATTGCCACTCTTCCATAAAGGCCAGATTTGTGCAATATACGACTGATTGTTGTCCTATGGACAGAGTCTCCCACCTCAGCTGTAGATCTCTGCCGTTCATCCAGAGTGATCATGGGCCTCTTGGCTGCATCTCTGATCAGTCTTCTCCTTGTATGAGCTGAAAGTTTAGAGGGATGGCCAGATCTTGGTAGATTTGCAGTGGTCTGATACTCTTTCCATTTCAATATTATCGCTTGCACAGTGCTCCTTGGGATGTTTAAAGCTTGGGAAATCTTTTTGTATCTAAATCCGGCTTTAAACTTCTTCACAACAGTATCTCGGACCTGCCTGGTGTGTTCCTTGTTCTTCATGATGCTCTCTGCGCTTTTAACGGACCTCTGAGACTATCACAGTGCAGGTGCATTTATACGGAGACTTTACACACAGGTGGATTGTATTTATCATCATTAGTCATTTAGGTCAACATTGGATCATTCAGAGATCCTCACTGAACTTATGGAGAGAGTTTGCTGCACTGAAAGTAAAGGGGCTGAATAATTTTGCACGCCCAATTTTTTAGTTTTTGATTTGTTAAAAAAAGCCTTTTATTGTCCCCAGCTCAAGGTTCACCTGTGTAATGAGCATGCCGTTTAATCAGTTTCTTGATATTCCACACCTTTCAGGTGGATGGATTATCTTGGCAAAGGAGAATTGCTCACTAACAGGGATGTATACAAATTGGTGCACAAAATGTGAGAGAAATAAGCTTTTTGTGCATATGGAACATTTCTGTGATCTTTTATTTCAGCTGATGAAACACGGGACCAACACTTATGTAGCGTTGATATTTTTTTTACCTCTTTTTTTCTCCAAATGTTTTTTTGTTGCCCTTTTTCTCCCCAATTGTGTGGTATCCAATTGGTAGTTACAGTCTTGTCTCATCGCTACAACTTCCGTACGGACTCAGGAGAGGCGAATGACGAGAGCCGTGAGTCTTCCGAAACACAACCCAACCAAGCCGCACTGCTTCTTGACACAACGCCCACTTAACCTGGAAGCCAGCCGCACCAATGTGTCGGAGGAAACACTGTGCACATGGCGACCGTGTCAGCGAGATCTGCGCCCAGTCCGCCACAGGAGTCGCTAGTGCGCGATGGGACAAGGACATCCCTGCCGGCCAATCCCTCCCCTAGTCAACTGTGCACTGGCCCATGGGTCTCCCGGTCACGGCCGGCTGCGACAGAGCCTGGATTCGAACCCAGAATCTCTAGTGGCACAGCTAGCACTGTGATGCAGTGCCTTAGACCACTGCACCACTCGGGAGGCCTCGTTGATATTTTTGTTCAGTATATTTTTTTATATATAAGATTATCTTTCAGAACTAACAGTCAGGGAGAAACTACATTTCCAAATTTACATGGCATGGGGGCCCCCATTGATTTAGTTATAATGTTTAAGTGACTCAGCATAAGAACACTGCATAAGCCATGGCAAAATGTGTAGAATTGCAGGAAATCTGCTTTAAAACAGCAACAGTTTGTCTCTGCGGCCAAGAGGGCTTCTAAAATCTTGGGCCGGAGACCGCACCATTGGCCACACCCACTAACACACTTTCACAACACCCACAATTTAAGCACCATTTTGATCCAGAAAAAAACTTTACCACCACTGCTGAAAAAAATCCTAAGGGAAACACTGGTAAACAGAAACACAGATACTGTATATCCAACTGAGGAGGAAAGCACGGCAGAAACACACACACACACACACACACGGGCCATACCAAAACAACACCAAAGGAATGAGCAGTTTCTTGTAGTGGAATTTTCAATTCACCTCCAGAAAAGACTGAATTGAAATGGAATTGAGCACAACAGGCTTCTGAGTGACTGCGCCTTGGAGACAAATAAAGTTGACTAAACTAAAACTGGACTAAGACGGGTGCTGAGGACAGGTGGAAGGGATGGATCTGCTTGGGTGGGTATCTAATGTACAACAGTGTGTGTGGCTCTGCCTGTAGGGGCTCTATGATTGGCTGAGGGCGACACAGGAAGAGTTTGGGGCTGTGGATGTCACCATCTTCTCATCTAATGGCAAGGAAGAAGGGGTTCTCCTTGTTACTGTTTTTTTTTTAGGAAGGGGGTGGTAATTATCTCTCGTTTCTCTGTCCCTTGCTCTGGCTTTCCCTTTCCACCCCCCTTCACCTCCGTCTCCTTACCTCTGTAATAATCTCTCCCTCCCTCTCTATGTACCAGTGAAGACCCATGTAGGAACACAGAAGTTCTGGGACAATATTTCTCTCCCTCAATCCCCTTCTCTCTCGCTCTCTCACTCTGAACCAGTAACGATCAGCCTTCCTCTTTCCCTCCCTCCTTTACTCTCTCTCTTTTTCTCTGTCCGTACCAGTGAAGACCAGAGTAGGGACAGAGACAGAGAAGTTCTGGGAGTGGGACAGTCTCTGAGAGCTGCAGGTTGAGTGGACAGGGCTGTTGTGGGTGGAGCGACATCCGTGGGCCAGGGGAGACCTGAACCATTCACCACGCAGAGACGGACAGAGTGGACGAATCCAAACGCACACAGCAAGAGAAGAGCCAATCCGTGTGCAGCAAAGGTAGAGAAGAGAAACACAACACACCACAACATTGCAGCAAAGAAAAATAGAGTACAACAAAAGACAAGACAAAATATGAGGTTCTCCACCCCCTCCTTTTGCATTTTAACATGCACCTACATGCTGTAGCTAAAGAAAATGCTTGCATCGGGCACCCACCCTACCTCCTTTCATCCCTCCATTCCTCTCTGACCGTGCACTAGCAGTAACAAGCTCATGCACAGCCCTCAGACATATAACTCATCTAGAACTCACTAGAGAGAGAGAGAGAGGGAGGCTGTACAGGGAGGGGGCTGTGTGTATGTCCCAGATAAGGAATGTAGCCATGTCACATGATTATAATACACAAACACTAGGGCTGGGCAATACAGCCAAAATATCATATCACAATATTCTTTACAATTTATTTTATGGTATGACTGTATTTTATGTTTTTGAATAATAAAATAACTTTATATGCTTGATGAGTGGTTAATGACATTAGGGTGGCAACACAAATGAAGTGATTTCAATGGGGCTTTCTCCACTCTGTTTTATACTGTTAAATCCAACTTCAAACTAAAAAACATTTCATTTCAGCATTTCCACACTGTGCCATGCAAGGCAGCATGATAAGGGCAAAGAATCTAGGCCTAGTTAATTGGTGAACTGTTGGAATCATGGAAATATAATTATTATTCTAATTAAATATTTGGAATATAGTGGGAAGCACAATGAGTACATAGTTGTTTGAACGAATGAATAAGGCAGGGAGGAATTATTGACAGATGACCATAATTGTAATGTTACATTACATGGTTTCTTACCTCATGTAGCAAGCTAGCTAACATATTTATACTTTGCCTATACTTCTTTAATTTAGAATACACCGTTGCACAAACAACATGCTTGCTCTTGAGTACATTTAGCAAGCTAGCTAGCCAACTAGCTTGTGATTAGCATTAGCGGCTAACTTCCTACAAAATTACAAACTAGCAGACAGTAAGATACACAAACTAATAGTTTACTTATAGAACGCTTGTGGAAAGTAGCATGTCACCAACATCTTGTTGCATCTATCTGACCATGCAGACTGAACAGCAAAAAAGTGCTTTTGACTCAGTGGTCAAACAACTGCTCTTTCCTTGTGTGACAGGGGTCAGGGCTTGGTTTGGAAAGCGGCACGCAGCTGGACAATAGGAGAAAGACAACTCAAGTAGCAAACAGAGCAAACTATAAAAACTGACATTACAAGCCCCAGATTTCCCTATCACATTTAACAACACAAGTATTGAAATACCATTATAGGAGGGTAAAGAAAAAATCCAAACCGGCCCGTGCATCAATACCGGTATATAGTAAAATACAGTATACCGCCCAGCCCTAAATTAGACCAAAAATGTTGAGCCCCAAAAACAAACAGGAGTCAGTACAATGGCAGGAGACAGATACTCTCTCTCCCTCTCTCGCATGCACACACAGGCTCCATGTTCATGCGATTACTCAATACTCACTCTTTGCTGTCCTTGGAAGGAGAGTTGCAGGCATTGGATGTGGGGGCGGTGTTGGGGAGTGTGTGTGTGTTGGTGTGTGTGGTAGTGTTGGGAGCCGTCCCAGGGCTGAGTTTGTCCAGAGTGCAGGCGGTGCCGATGGCTCGGACCACCAGACCTGACTCTCCCTCCAGATCAAAGCACTGCAGGTACCCCACCACCGCATTACCACCCATCTCCAACACTTTCAGACCTATCTTCCTCTGCAGCTCACCTACACACAAACACAGAAGAAGAGAAGGTTTAATTTAATGGAGTGGCTGAGGTTCTGGATTTTCTGGAAACCTGATTGGCCGTGGCTAAGGATACAGAGATTTCTGTTCTTGCATAGGATTTTTTTTAAACGTATCTGCTGCTCAGTGCTCCGCTGCCGCTTCCCTGTCCTTGACCGGCAATGAACGCCTTTGTCTGGTGTAGCCCATCAAACTTCCATGCTTAAGTAGGCTATTAAGCATAAGTGCAATTCCATGGTCCTTTTTCAAGAGGGGAGTTGGGCTACATGTTGTACACAAAAAATATGAACATGTTCGTACAAACTCGCAGATTGTTTTTTGCCTCAATGCAAAACTCAAGTGGGGAGTTACATGCAGCTATCTAGACAGCTTATCAAACACAAGAAAGACAGACGCGCAGTGCCAGGTTGGGATGGTGCCAGGTTTCCTCCAGACGTAACGCTTGTCATTCAGGCCAAAGAGTTCAACCTTTGTTTCATCAGACCAGAGAATCGTTTAGGTGCCTTTTGGCAAACTCCAAGCAGGCCGTCATGTGCATGAGGAGTGGCTTCCGTCTGGCCACTCTACCACAAAGGCCTGATCGTTGGAGTGCTGCAGAGATGGTTGTCCTTCTGGAAGATGTGTGCCTTTCCAAATCATGTCCAATCAATTGAATTTACCACAAGTGGACTCCAAGTTGTAGGATAATCAAGGATGATCAATGGAAACAGGATTTTAAATAAATTAGCAAAGTTCTAAAAACATGTTTTCACTTGGGCATTGTGGGGTATTATGTGTAGATGGATGAGAAAATATAAATGTAATCTATTTTGAATTCAGGCTGTAACAACAAAATGTGGAATAAGCCAAGGGGTATGAAAACTTTCTGAAGACACGAAAATATCCTCAAATATAAAGGGTGACACTCCTGTACTGACGCCTCATAAAACATTTGATCTCATTTCCAAAATGCTGGAGTAGAGAGACCAATTAAACATTTTCACTTCACTGAACAAATAAAAACATAGGGGAGTGTATATATAGAGTGTTTGATAGTGGTGTTATGTACCAGACATGAGAGAGATGAGTCTCTGCCGGGCCTCGTTTGAAGCTCTGGGGGTTCTGATGCGGTCAATCCACTGGTACTCTGGGTCCTCGTTCACCACCAGCTCCTCAACAAAGCCATGGACCAGCGCCACGCGGTAACACCTCGGGATGGACGTTGCTAATACACAGAGACGTGCATAAACACACACATTATCGTAATTTCTTGTGATTAGACCTCATCTCTAGTATAGTACAGCCACATAGCGAACCAGACTCACTGCAGAAGAATTTGACACCACAAGAGGACTGTCTGAAGCGGTTCAGGTCATTGAAGAGGTCCACCTTCACCAGAACATTAATCTCCCCTCTGATACCTGCAAGAGAGGAGATCAACAGAAACATTACTACCAGTCAGAAACAGCACCTAACCCTAGAAACCCCAATTCTTCAATAACTCGTTACTGTCCCCTCTGACACCAGGAAGACAGGAACTACATCATCATGACCCAACAGACACAGTTAAAGAACAGCTTTTAGTAAGGCAGCAGAGAGCAACAACATGCATTTACAGGCTGTTACACAGAGAACACTGTGTGTTACTTTAGAGGCCTGGCTCTATATCTAACAATTCCCACTGTAGCCATGCACCTTTTGATGGGGAAGTATATGACTGACATCATTAGTGTCAGATGGGGTACTATATAACAGACTCCGTGTATAGCATTGTAGATAGTCAAATGGAATGATCTTGTAGAATTCTCTGTGATGACTTTTTAACTTTTGATTTAAATGAAACTTTCCATACAATCTTTTTTTTTTTAATTTTATGTATAAGCTTTTACATTATATCAAACTCATCTGTAAAAATGTTCCAGTGATGAAGAACTGGATGTCTAATGGTATGGTGGGGTGTGCAAAAGGGTCAACTTACAGCACCTCCATCTTCTGAATGTTTTGGCAATGAGGTGAAAAAAGTCACTGTGACCATGGACAACTACATCAAAAAGTGATAGTCAAAAGGTGATTGAAATCAAAAATAAAGACCCTATAAAAAAATGCACCGTGTATAGTGTCGTAGATGGGTAACCATCCAGAAATGACAGTAGCAGCCTCGCAGGAGAGCAGAGGGTCGATGTCAATGTAGACCTTCCCTATTGCATCGTTGGCACTGTAAGTGTCATGGTCCAACACTGTGATTTGTAACGGCTCATCCTGCAAGTCCTCATCATCCACCTACAGGAAGGGTGACAAAGTTGAGGAAACAAGGATACAGGACTATCATGTTGACTGTAGCATATTTACACTGTAATCCAATGCCATTCACAAATACCTCCTGCAACTAATTTCACAGAGAATAAGTAAAGAAGCCATATCCAGACATTTTACCTCAAATTTGAACCACTCCGAGTTCCACTGTGGGTTAAGTGACTTGGGGAAGACGTCCGTTTTGAAAGTTGTGTTGCCAAACTTGACCTGTAAGAACATCAATGAAGAACACCACAAGGCTAGGACTGCAGCACTGGAACACAGTGTATACTGTATGTGTTGAAATGGTTGTAGGATTACGTTGACCTGATGTTTTTCAGGATGCTCACCTCTACAAAGGCATCAGTGAGGTCGCTGGCTCTGTCCATGACAGGTAAGTGGCGCCCTGCCACAATCTTCGCTTTCAGCTTCCCCGGCATGATTCAGCTTGGTCTTAACCTGCAGATGCAATAATTAAAAGGTAAATCATTTCAATATTATAATGCCTAAATAAGAAGTCGTCTGCACTCTTAAGATCCTGATTACTGAAGTGTCTGTTCCAGGTGCGTAGGAGTCAAAATATGAATACTGGAAGAGATGGAGACCTGCACACTGTTGAAGAAATGTTTAAATCTTTTAATTTCTGCACTATGATTTGATGGGCACCAAGATGTTTTAATATCTTTATTTTGCATTCAAGCCTCAGTTTAAAACAAAAAAAATAAGACAGTGCACGGGTCTCCAGCTTTTCCATTATTACAATGCCAACACGTGTACTGTTCACCTGTATTCGTCAGACCATGATAAAAGATGAATTCATTAATGAGCTAAAAAACCTAAGATCACACTGCAGGTGTGCTGCTAAGAATGCTGACAGTTCTGTTTGGCCCTGACATGAGTACGTGGTCAGGTGACATAGCTTGCAGACATTTAAAGAGTAGGAATAACTCGAAAAATAGAAAAGTGAGGAGTAAAGAAGTCGAGGTATTGCACACCTGAGGTAGAGTACCTTACAATAAGGTGTAGACCACACTATCTACACTGCTCAAAAAAATAAAGAGAACACTAAAATAACACATCCTAGATCTGAATGAATTAAATATTCTTTCTTATTAAATATTTATTTCTTTACATAGTTGAATGTGCTGACAAAATCACACACAAATTATCAAAATTAAAGTGGAAAACCACACTACAGGCTGATCCAACTTGTGTGATGTCCTTAAAACAAGTCAAAATGAGGCTCAGTAGTGTCTGTGGCCTCCACGTGCCTGTATGACCTCCCTACAACACCTGGGCATGCTCTTGATGAGGTCTCCTGAGGGATCTCCTCCCAGACCTGGACTAAAGCATCCACCAACTCCTGGACAGTCTGTGGTGCAACGTTCTCCACGGCGTCTCCAGACTCTGTCACGTCTGTCACATGTGCTCAGTGTGAACCTGCTTTCATCTGTGAAGAGCACAGGGCGCCAGTGGCGAATTTGCCAATCTTGGTGTTCTCTGGCAAATGCCAAACGTCCTGCACGGTGTTGAGCTGAAGCACAACCCCCACCTGTGGACGTCGGGCCCTCGTACCACCCTCATGGAGTCTGTTTCTGACCATTTGAGCAGACACATGCACATTTGTGGCCTGCTGGAGGTCATTTTGCAGGGCTCTGGCAGTGCTCCTCCTTGCACAAAGACGGAGGTAGCGGTCCTGCTGCTGGGTTGTAAAATCAGTTTTACCAGCATGTCACATGTACAACCAGAGGGGAAAAACTCTAGACCATCTTTACTCCACACATAGATATGCATACAAAGCTCTCCCCCGCTCTCCATTTGGAAAATCTAACCATAATTCTATCCTCCTGATTCCTGTTCACAAGCTAAAACAGGAAATACCAGTGACTCTCACAATACGGAAGTGGTCAGATGACGTGGATGCTATGCTACAGGACTGTTTTGCTAGCACAGACTGGAATATGTTCCCGGGATTCATCCAATGGCATTGATGAGTATACCACCTCAGTCATCGGCTTCATCAATAAGTGTAACGACGACGTCGTCCCCTCAGTGACCGTATGTCCATATCCCAAACAGAAGCCATGGATTACAGGCAACATTTGCAACGAGCTAAAGGCTAGAGCTGTCGCTTTCAAGGAGCGAGACACCAATCTGGAAGCTTATAAGAAATCCTCAGACGAACCATAAAACAAGCAAAGTGTCAATACAGTATTAAGATTGAATCCTACTACACCAGCTCTGACGTTCGTCAGGTCAACATTCACAAAGCCACGTGGCCAGACAGATTACCAGGACGTGTACTCCGAGCATGTGCTGACCAACTGGCAAGTGTCTTGACTGAAATGTTTTACCTTTCCCCGAGTCTGTAATGCCTACTTCTTTCAAACAGACCACCATAGTCCCTGTGCCCAAGGAAGTGAAGGTAATCTGCCTAAATGGTTACCACCCTGTAGCACTCACGTAGGTAGCCATGAAGTGCTTTGAAAGGCTGGTCATGAATTACATCAACAGCACCCTCTCTGATAGGCTAGACCCACACCAATTCCCATTCCACCCCAACAGATTCACAGATGACGTAATCTCAATTGCACTCCACACTGCCCTTTCCCACCTGGACAAAAGGAACACCTATAGGAGAATACTGTTAATTGACTACAGCTCAGCATTCAACACCATAGTGCCCAGGAAGCGCATCACTAGAATAAGGACCCTGCAACTCATATATATATATATATATTTTTTTATAATGACAATTACAACAGTACTGAATTAACACTTATTTTAACTTACGGTAATAGAATACATAAATAAAATCAATTTAGTCTCAAATAAATAATGGAACATGTTCAATTTGGTTAAAATGCAAAAACAGTGTTGGAGAAAAGTGCGATATATGCCATGTAAAACAGCTAACGTTTAAGTTCCTTGCTCAGAACATATGAAAGCTGGTGGTTCCTTTAACATGAGTCTTCAATATTCCAAGTTAAGAAGTTTTAGTTTGTAGTTACTAGTGGTCGACCGATTAATCGGAATGGCCGATTAATTAGGGCCGATTTCAAGTTTTCATAACAATCAGATTTTTTTTTTTAACACCTTTATTTAATCTTTATTTAACTAGGCAAGTCATTCTTATTTTCAATGACGGCCTAGGAACGAGGCAGAACGACAAATTTTTACATTGTCAGATGTTTTTTATTTTATTTAAATAAATCGGCATCGGCTTTTTTTGTCCTCCAATAATCGGTATCGGCGTTGAAAAATCATAAATCAGTCAACCTCTAGTAGTTACTATAGGAATTATGACCGACTATTTCTCTATACCATTTGTATTTCATATAGCTTTGACTATTGGATGTTCTTATAGCATTGCTAGCCTAATCTCAGGAGTTGATAGGCTTGAAGTCAAACAGCGCTGTGCTTCAAGCATTGCGAAGAGCTGCTGGCAAATGCAGGAAAGTGCTGTTTGAACGAATGCTTACAAGCCTGCTCCTGCTATCACCGTTCAGTCAGACTGCTCTCTCAAATATCAAATCATAGACTTAATTATAATATAATAAAGCAGACAGAAATACGAGCCTTATGTCATTCATTTGGTCAAATCCGTGGAAACTATCATTTCGAAAACCAAACGTTTATTTTTTCAGTGAAATATGGAACCGTTCCATATTGTATCGAACGAGCGGCAACCCTAAGTCTAAATAATGCTGTTACATTGCACAACCTTCAATGTTATGTCATAATTATGTAAACTTCAGGGAAATTAATTTACGGTCTTTGTTAGGAGGAAATGGTCTTCACACAGTTCGAAACGAGCCATGCGGCCCAAAGTGCTGCATATACCCTGACTCTGCTTGCACTGAACGCAAGAGAAGTGACACAATTTTGGCATGAGTCCCCAGATCTTCAGAAAATGTCTACAGCTGCACCATCAACAGCATCCTGACCGCATCACTGCCTGGTATGGCAACTGCAGTGAAGTGAAGTAGTGTCCCCATTGAGTGACAGAACACTGAGCCAATCAAGGAGCAACTATAAAAAATTACCAAGTATTTTCCGCTGGCTCCCCCACAGAAATCACCTGCCTGACTCAAGCAAAAAAAGAGACCATGTTTGTATGCAGCTTTTTTAACTCAATGCCCTAAATAGGGTGAAAAATTCCCTAAATATAATGCACATTTTTCAATGATTACTTCAAACTATGACAGGCAGCTGGGACATATGGTAATATTATGAAACTGGGCTCCATGGTGGATGCAATGAACTAGTTTTTATCAGGAAAAAAACCGCACACATATTCATGCGTCCAGCCCACCAGTAGCTAGCTACAAGTTAGCTAGCGTTACGGCATTGCAGTTGACAGTGACATGCGTAGATAGCCATTTCTGTGCGACCGGTTCGCCCCACAAAATTGACATCTGTTAAAAACAGCATAGGTAGCTAACATATTAAGCAAGTTGGCTAGCTATGTCATTAGACGTCAGTGTCGTTACCAGGACTATGACTTACGAGAAAGTTGGAGACCCAGTTGCGTTTTTTCAGCTGGACATTGTTGACAGCCCGCGCGCCTGACCTCCGCCTCTCTCCCAAACATGACAGGAAGGTTATCCTCTCAAAGACCGGGTAGATGTAGCTAATATTCACTATTCGACGCTATATGACAATTCACTGCTACAACTGGGTTACTTCTGTCCAAATGATAATTAGCTAAGCTAATAAAAAAAATACACATTGCTGTTAGCGTCCGGACTGTACGAATGGAAAATGCTAGCGTCTCGTCATCAACACTAAAAAGTAGTTCCGGGGCACGGCGTTTCGGAATTTTTCACAATAAAAGTCCACTATTCACATTGCCAAAGTAAAAGTGGAGTTGGGATTACTCACTTGGGCAGGGGTATTCAACTCTTACCCTCGAGATCCGGAGCCTACTGGTTGTCTGTTCTACCTGATAATTAATTGTACACACAGGGGCGCATTTGGAGACCCCAATCAGAGGCAAATCTGTAACAGTGTTTGAGGATTATTTTAATCAATGTTGAGGATGGCAGGGAGATCGTAGATTAAACCCCCATCGATTTGGTCTGTAGAGCACACTTCTGACAAAACAGAATTACGTTTTTTTTCTGCAATGTTGCAAACTAGCATAAGGTAACGTGTGTCCTTCCTGGTCTGAAAACAGTGATGGACATAGCAACAACAGACATCATTATTCTTCTTCTTTGGAATTTAACCCCCCAATTTGACTATTATATATATCGATAATACTTTGTGACACAAAATGGGAAAAGGTGAGAAAAAATATATAAAAAAACTTCCAACTAACCTTACACTCCAACTTCCAACTAACCTAAAACCCACTACCCCATTCCACTACTTTGACGCATCTGCTCCTGCACCATCCAATCAGAATCTTGCTGCTGGGAGCCAGCGGACCATTCAAACCTTTTTATTTTTTTATTTTATTAACAACAAATCAATACATAAAGGACATGAGGGAACACAAGCATACATAGATTACAAACAATGGACAATCGAGCTAGGGGGTACAATATCACATTACAATTACACAAGGACCTTAAGGGACATGCATATACTTACAATTCTAACAGCTTTTTTGTTAGTAGAGCATTTAACCGTCTTAAAATACAGTTCAATTTATTTTTGTAGGATACGAAAATGTGGTTTTCTGTTTGTAAATTTACATTTGTGTATATGAAATTTGGCCAAAAGAATAATGAAATTAATTACATAAAAATGATTCTGCTTATTTCTATTGTATGTAAAGAATCCAAACAGTACATCTCTCCACAATAGTGTAAAATCTTCAGAAATGTGTTCAATTATAAACCTACTGATGTCTTGCCACAGTTTTCTTACATGCATACAATGCCAAAAAAGATGCACAACTGTTTCTGGGTGGTCATTACAAAAGGAGCAATTTGAGTTGATGTGAAGAATGAGTGGTTGGCAGGATAATATTTATGAATAATTTTATAATTTTAAAGGAAACTTCCTTAATTTTGTTAACAAGTAGGTATGTTTGTGGCAACATTCAAACTTTTTTCCAACAGATATTATCAATAAATCCATTCCAATAAGGCATGACATAAGGTATAGATAGATACAACATCCTGCTGAAACAAGGATCGTATCGCTCTGTTGTTGAATGGACCAAAAGAGAAACAAATCTTTCCTACTGATGAGTCAACAGGGTCAACAGAAGGTAGGCTCTGAGGGTCAGGTTCCTGAATAACATAGCAACACCTGAGGGAATGGCATCTAAAACAATTGCAAAATCTTTAGGTGTTACAGGGACCTTGTAAAGTGATAAGAATTCTTTATAACTGAGTAAAAGACCCTCTGCATTTACCAGTTGGCTCACCAATAGGATATTATTTCTGAACCAATATTCTAAAAACAGAGAGGTATTTTTATACAATATATCCCGATTATTGCATATATAATATCTGTGTGGAGAAAAATTGTGTTTATAAATTAAGGACCATGACAAGAAAACCTGCCGATGAAAAGCAGAAAGTTTCACTGGAACTTTGTCAATATTATAATTGCAAAACAACATGAAGTTAAGGCCACCAAAAGTAGAGAAGACATGATGAGGAATACAATTCCAGATAGAAGTGGGTCTTCTTAGGAATTGTTTTATCCAATTGATCTTGAAAGTATTATTTAAAGTAGTAAAATCCAGAAAATTCAGTCCACCATTCTCATAAGTGTTCATTACAACAGTTTTCCTAATGTAATGGGTACGGTTTCTCCAAAGAAAGTTGAAAAGCATCTGGTCTATCTCCTTGCTTATTTTACGGTCAAGATATAAAGATAGAGCACCATGTGTTATTCTAGAGATACCTTCAGCCTCGGTTATTAGGACTCTACCTTTTAAAGATAAGTCCCTCTGTAGCCATTGATTTAGTTTCTTCTGGGTTTTTTTAATAAGAGGGTTAAAATTTAGTAAGCCTCTAGACTTCTGATCCTTTGTAATGGTTATGCCTAAATATGTAAGTTCTTCTTTTACTGGAATACCATAATATGAAGGTCGGACCATTCAAACCGGTTTTGCCATTCAAGAGAGGAGTGACAGCAATGTGACTTTGGAGGTATGCCAACGCGAGACTACTACTAAACTAACATATGGAATTGTTTTAAGATGGCCATACCAAGAAAAATGTAGCTTTTTGATTTTGAATTTGAGAACCCCTGGTAGGTATAAAATAAATATATTTAAAAAATAAAAATAAAAAACGATTTGATGAAACATTGAATTTGGCATTGGGCCTATTGGCCCATAGAAATGCATTGAATAACTGTTTCATACATGGAAAAACTGAGAGTACATTTTTTTTATCAAAAAGAAGCATGTCTTGAAATGTCTGTCCTATATCTGAGAAGTATAAAAAAGCTCAGAAAAAAAAATGTTTTTACCATGGAACTACCTGTATACCTTTGACAAAGAAATGCCCTATTCAGTTCCATACATTTTTCAGACGATTTCCGTGACACATTTTGGGGTCATAGACAAAAAATTTCCATAGAGATGCTACGGACGTTTTCATGACCAGGCCGATTTTCGAGATGTCTCCAGGTTTGACATACATTGCTGTAGCTCTGCCATCTTCCATCGCAGATGCAGAAGGCTGACATCGGCGGATGCAGTGGATTGAGACCCAGATATTCTAAATAAATCACCAGCAAAGCACACCCACACATCACACCTCCTCCTCCATGCTTCACGGTGTGAATCACACATGTGGAGATTATCCGTTCACCTACTCTGCATCTCACAAAGACACGGCAGACAGAACAACGGACAGATTTCCACAGATCCAATGTCCATTGCTCAGAGGAGACTGTGTGAATCAGGCCTTCATGGTGGAATTGCTGCAAAGAAACCACTACTAAAGGACACCAATTAGGAGAAGAGACTTGCTTGAGCCAAGAAACACAAGCAATGGACATTAGACCGGTGGAAATCTGTCCTTTGATCTGTGGAGTCCGAATTTCACATTTTTGCCGTGTCTTTGTGAGATGCAGAGTAGGTGAATGGATGATCTCCACATTTGTGGTTCCCACCGTGCAGCATGGAGGAGGAGGTGTGATGGTGTAGGGGTGCTTTGCTGGTGACACTGTCAGTGATTTATTTAGAATTAAAGGCACACTTAACCAGCATGGCTACCACAGCATTCTGCAGGGATACACCACCCCATCTGGTATGCGCTTAGTGGGACTATCATATGTTTTTCAACAGGACAATGACCCAAAAGACACCTCCAGGTTGTGTAAGCGCTATTTGACCAAGAAGGAGAGTGATGGAGTGTTGCATCAGATGACCTGGCCTCCACATTCACCCGTTTGCTCAGCGTATGTGGGATCTCCTTCAAGACTGTTGGAAAAGCATTCCTCAAGAAGCTGGTTGAGAGAATGCCAAGAGTGTGCAAAGCTGTCATCAAGGGAAAGGGTGGCTACTTTGAAGAATCTAAAAGATGAAATATATTTAGATTTTTGACACTTTTTTGGTTACTACACGATTCCATATGTGTTATTTCATAGTTTTGATGTCTTCACTGTTAGTGTACAATGTGGGGGGGGGGGGGAATCCTTGAATGAGTAGGTGTTTCCAAACTTTTGACTGGTACTATATGTATACAGTGTCCTCGGAAAGTATTCAGACCCCTTCCCTTTTTCCACATTTTGTTACGTTACAGCCTTATTCTAAAATGTATTAAATAAATAAAAATCCTCAGCAATCTACACATAACACCCCATAACAACGAAGTAAAAACAGTTTTTTGAAATGTTAGCAAATGTATTAAAAATATAAAATATTTACGTAAGTATTCTGACCCTTTGCCATGAGACTTGAAATTGAGCAAAGGTGCATCCTGTTTCCATTGATCATCCTTGAGATGTTTCAACAACTTGATTGGAGTCCACCTGTGCTAAAATCCAAGACTCTTCTTAGAGCTGGCTGCCCAGCCAAACTGAGCAATCGGGGGAAAAGGGTCTTGGTCAAAGAGGTGACCAAGAACCCAATGGTCACTCTGACAGAGCTCTAGAGTTCCTCTGTGAATATGGGAGAACCTTCCAGAAGAAAACCATCTCTACAGCACTCCACCAATCAGGCCTTTATGGTAGAGTGGCCAGATGGAAGCCACTCCTCAGTAAAAGGCACATGACCGCTTGGAGTTTGCCAGACCACGGGAAACAAGATTCTCTGGTCTGATGAAACCAAGATTGAAATCTGCCCTATTGCCAGGCGTCACATCTGGAGGAAACCGGGCACCATCCCCACGGTGAAGCATGATGGTGGCAGTATCATGCTGTAGGGATGTTTTTCAGCGGCAGGGACTGGGAGAATAGGATTGAGGCAAAGATGAACGGAGAAAAGTACACAGAGATCGTTGATGAAAACCGTACACAGAGCACTCAGGACCTCAGACTGGGGCGATGGTTCACCTTCCAACAGGACAACGACCCTAAGCACACAGCCAAGACAATGCAGGAGTGGCTTCGGGACAAGTCTCTGAATGTCCTTGAGTGGCCCAGCCAGAGCCCGGACTTGAACCCGATTGAACATCTTTGGAGAGACCTGAAAATAGCTGTGTAGCAACACTCCCCATCCAACCTGACAAAGCTTGAGAGGATCTGCAGAGAAGAATGGGAGAAACTCCCCAAATACAGGTGTGCCAAGCTTGTAGTGAGTGTCATACCTAAGAAAACTCAAGGCTGTAATTGCTGCCAAAGGTGCTTCAACAAAGGACTTAGTAAAGGGTCTGAATACTTATGTAAATGTAATATTTCAGTTTGTGCTTTGTCATTATGGGGTGTTGTGTGTAGATTGATGAGGGAAAAAAAACTATTTAATCAATTTCAGAATAAGGCTGTAACCTAACAAAAATGTGGGCAAAGACAAGGGGTCTGAATACTTTCCAAAGGCACTGCATATATATATATATGTCTGCCATATATATATATATATATTTAACATATATTTAACAAACAAAAATGATCTTCTGCCTAAATGGTAAATCTGCCATTGTGCACATGCCTGGTGTTCCAGATCTAAATCAGTCCCTGATTAGAGGTGAACAATATAAAAACACAGTGGAACTGGCTTCGAAGACCAGAGTGGAGTTTGAGGGCACTAGAGTCTGTAAAATCTACACTGAACAAAAATATAAATGCAACATGCAACAATTTCAAAGATTTTACTGAGTTACAGTTCATATAAGGAAATCAGTCAATTGAAATAAATTCATTAAGCCCGCATCTATGGATTTTACATGACTGGGAATACAGCTATGTATCTGTTGGTCAGAGATACCCTTAAAAAAATGGTAGGGAAAATTAAAAATTAAAGGAATGGGGGGGATAGGAGGGACGCCATGTGCGACTGACGTGTTTTCCGTTTGCTCCCGTGGTATTCTTAAAGTTTATGTGAATTTTGCAGCAGAACCGTATTTATTTTCAAATATTAATTTGGTGATCCCTTTCCGTAAAAACCAAGACTAGTTTGCTTCCGAATGTCAGCATGTCGACCAAACATAAGGCCAAAAGCATGACTTTGAGAAAACCCGGCCTACAAGACCCGCTCTCATCACCGCCCTCTCCTGAGTCTGAGGGCCCGGGGACGCACACTTTACCCGGGGGTGCGGCTTGGCCTGGCGGCGCTGAAATGAACATTCCCGAGGCCGTCAAAGCTCTGAGATAGTTGAAATGAAAACACAGGTGGTTTCTACGATTGATGCCAGAATACAGAAGGTTTCTGATATTTTAAAAGCAGATTTAACCATCCTGCGGAACGAGACTGTGCCAGCAATCACATTACTCAAAACAACAACTGCGTCACACACTACAACGATTGCAGCACTGGAGACCTTCGCTACTAATGTCTCCGATTTAACTACATCCCTGGAGATTGAAATTAAACGCCTAGATGCGGATTTGAAAAAGGTGAAGGAGAGCTGTGTGAGTTTAGAGGGATTCTCTCGCCGCAATAATCTGAGACTTGTATCGGTCCCAGAGTCAGCGGAAATGCATCGAGCCACGGATTTCGTTTCAGGGCTGCTGAAGGATGTTCTTGCCTTAGATGAAAAGCCCCTGATTGATTGAGCCCACCCGTCGCTGCGCCCAAAGCCCCGGGATGGGGAGAGGCCCCGTGACATAATTCTTCGAGTGCACTTTTTTCATGAGAATATGGAGATCCGACGACGAGCCCGCAATACCACTCTGAGCTTTCAAGGACAGAGCTTCTCCATCTACCAAGACCACTCCCCCACTGTTTCCTGGCAGCGCGCAGCTTTCGGAGAACCTCCCCCCCCAACAATTTACACAAAATACTTTTCATGTCAATTCTGACATTGGTAAAAATAATCATAATTAAAAAAAATGGTAATATATCTTGATTACATAAGTATTCAACCCCCCTGAGTCAATACATATTAGAATCACCTTTGGCAGCGATTACAGCTGTGAGTCTTTCTGGGTAAGTATCTAAGACCTTTTCACACCTTTATTGTACAATATTTGCACATTATTCTTTTGAAAATTCTTCAAGCTCTGTAAGATTGATCATTGCTAGACAGCCATTTTTAAGTCTTGCCATAGATTTTCAAGCAAATTCAAGTCAAAATTGTAACTAGGCCACTCAGGAACATTCTGTCTTCTTGGTAAGCAACTCCAGTGTATATTTGGCCTTGTGTCTTAGGTTATTGTCCATGCTCAAATTAATTATTCAATGTCCGCTTTTTTATTTTTTACGAATCTACCAATAGGTGCCCTTTGCCAGGTATTGGAAAACCTCCCTTGTCTTTCTGATTGAATCTGTGTTTGAAATTCACTGCTCGACTGAGGAACCTTATAGATAATTGTATGAGTGGGGTACAGAGATGAGATAGTCATTCAAAATTCTTGTTCAGAAATATTTTTGCACACAGAGTGAGTACATGCAACTTATTGTGACTTGTTTATTTATTTTGTTTTAATTAAAATTGTACTTAACCAGGCAAGTCAGTTAAGAACAAATTCTTATTTACAATGACGGCCTACCAAAAGGCCTCCTGCGGGGACGGGGCTGGGATTAAAAATAAAATATAAACATATAGGATAAAACACACATCACGACAAGAGAGACTCCACAACACTACATAAGGGGAGACGTAAGACAACAACATGACAACACATGGCAGCAAAACATGACAACAACATGGTAGCAACACAACATGGCAGCAGCACAGCATGGTAGCAGCTCAAAACATGGTACAAACATTATTGGGCTCAGACAACAGCACAAAGGGCAAGAAGGTAGAGACAACAATACATCACGCGAAGCAGTGATTACTGTCAGTAAGAGTGTCCATGATTGAGTCTGAATGACGAGATGGAGATAAAACTGTCCAGTTTGAGTGTTTGTTGCAGCTCGTTCCAGTCGCTAGCTGTAGCGAACTGAAAAAGTAGCGACCCAGGGATGTGTGTGCTTTGGGGACCTTTAACAGAAGGTGACTGGCAGAATGGGTGTGGTATGTGGAGAATGAGGGCTGCAGTAGGTATCTCAGATAGGGGGGAGTGAGGCCTAAGAGGGCTTTATAAATAAGCATCAAGCAGTGGGTCTTGTGACGGGTATGCAGAGATGACCAGTTTACAGAGGAGTATAGAGTGCAGTGATGTGTCCTATATGGAAAATCTGATGGCCGAATGGTAAAGAACATCTAGCCGCTCGGGAGCACCCTTACCTGACAAACTATAAATTACGTCCCTGTAATCTTGCGTGAGTAGGATGGTCATCTGAATTAGGGTTGGTTTGGCAGCTGAGGTGAAAGAGGAGTGATTAAGATAGAGGAAACCAAGTCTAGATTGAACCTTAGCCTGCAGCTTTGATATGTGCTGAGAGAAGGACAGTGTACCATCTAGCCATGCTCCAAAGTACTTGTATGAGGTGATTACCTCAAGCTCTAAACCCTTAGAGGTAGTATTCACACCTGTGGGGAGATGGGCATTCTTCTTACCAAACCACATGACCTTTGTTTTGGAGGTGTTCAGACAAGGTTAAGGGCAGAGAAAGCTTGTTGGACACTAAGAAAGCTTTGTTGTAGAGCGTTTTACACAAAATCCGGGGAGGGGCCAGCTGAGTATAAGACTGTATCATCTGCATATAAATGGATGAGAGAACTTCCTACTGCCTGAGCTATTTTGTTGATGTAAATTGAGAAGAGAGTGGGGCCTAGGATCGAGCCTTGGGGTACTCCCTTGGTGACAGGCAGTGGCTGAGACAGCAGATGTTCTGACTTGCACTCTTTGAGCGCGGTAGTTAGCAAACCAGGTCAAAGACCCATCAGAGATGCCAATATTTCTTAGCCCGCCCACAAGAATGGAATGGTCTACCATTCGTTAAGCAAATGTTTACTCCTGAACTTATTTAGGCCTGCCATAACAAAGTGATTGAATACATATTGACTGAAGACATTTAAGCTTTTCATTTTTAATCAATTTGTTTAAAAAAAAAAAAACATGATTCCACTTTGACATTATGGGGTATTATATTTAGATCGGTGACACAAAATCTTTATTTAATCAATTTTATATTCAGGCTGTAAAACAACAAAATGTGGAAAAAGTCAAGGGATGTGAAGGCCAGTGTGATCGGCCTACTTCTATTTTCTTTCAAACCAAAGGAAAGGAATAGGTTATCCCTTTCAGGGTCAATAACAAGAGAAAAACAACATTAGAAGCACTTGCCATCACTGTGTTAATTGAGAATTCAACTAATGTGATTATCTAGGCATCCAGGAATTGTACATTCCACTTTGAGATTCAGTTAATTAATTAATTTCATTATAATTGGAAATAATAAAAATAATAGCTTCGCGCACATAGCCCGCTTGTTTGTCTCTTTTTTAGAAACTCGGCAATTGCCCATGTTTATTCAACATTCATTCAACCAATTCATTAACATTATTCATTGTTCTTTCTATGGGAGAATAAAAAGAAAAGGATAATCGACATGTGATGATATCATGTTTGCCACATTGATAACACATATTGATATTTGATCTCTCCCAGTCCTTTTCCACATGTGGGTCATATATATTCTTCCCACCCATTCAGGCCATAATAGCGAAGATGGCGGCAAGTAGTTTGGAGGAAATGGAGAGAAGGTTGGAGAAGCAACAGCTGTACTGGAGTGCGATCAATATGGGTGACCGTTCTGATGATATGGAGCAGGAGGATGAGGGTCAAGGATCTGAATGGTCTGTAGTGGAAAGACATAGGAAGAAGACAGATCATGATACTGAAAGCAGTGGGGCATCAAGTGTAGAAAGCAAAAAGAGGGTCAAAGTAGAAAGCAAGAGTATTGATGTGTGTCACGTTCTGACCTTAGTTATTTTGTTATGTCTTTGTTGTAGTATGGTCAGGGCATGAGTTGGGTGGGTTGTCTATGTTAGTTTTTCTATGATTTGGGATTTCTGTGTTTGGCCTGGTATGGTTCTCAATCAGAGGCAGCTGTCAATCGTTGTCCCTGATTGAGAACCATACTTAGGTAGCCTGGTTTCACTTTTGAGTTGTGGGTGCTTATTTCCTGTTTAGTGTTTTTTGTCTTTCACCTTACGGGACTGTTCGTTTGTTATTTATTGTTTTGTTCAGTGTTCAGTATTTCGTATTAAAACAAGATGAACACTTACCACGCTGCACCTTGGTCCTCCTCTCTTTCTCCCAATGATGAACGTTACAATGTGTTGGAGTGGAATGTTGTGATGGTGTTTGATGAGACCACAGGGCCTCATTTACACCATATCCAACTAACTAATGTCGTAGAGAAAGAGACAGGTGAAGTTAAACTAGCCCGGGTCATTGGAAATGGTAGATTGCTCATATTTTGTGGAAGCCAGGATCAGCAAGGGAAGATTCTGCCAATGGAAAAGCTTAATGGGAAGAAGATTAAAAGCCATGTACCTCGTGCTTTTTGCAAGGTTGATGGGAGCCATCACTGGGGTCCCAATATCTATGTCCACAGATGATATTGTAGAACATGTGAAGGGAGGCAGAGTGATATTGAAGAACATGTGAAGGGAGGCCAAAATGTTCATCAGTAGGAAATAGGGTCAAAGAAGTGAAAGCTTATAAGTGATGCTGAGGTTTGAGAAAGTTTTGCTGGGAAAAGTACAGATAGGAATTCTTAGTATCAATGTTAGAGAATTTGTCCCATATGCACTGCAGTGTTTTAAATGCCAGATAATGGGACATGTAGTTGTTCAGTGTAAAGGAAAGAAAATATGTGCCAAGTGTGGAGAGGAACATGATTACGGAGAATGTGGAAGCAATGTGAAGGTTAAGTACTGTAATTGTGGGGGAGAACACAGTGCAGCATTTAGTGGATGCCAGGTGCAGAGAGAGGCTAGAGAGGCTCAGAGATATAGGATCAGTCATGATGTATCATATGCAGAGGCTATAAGACAGATTGGTGTAACTACAGTGCATACTCATGGAGTTTACATGGATGTTCCTGTAGTAAGTGGACCTACTGTCTGGGCTGGTGCTTCTGATGGTCCAGGCATGGTTTCGAGGCCTGTTCAGAAATATTGCGCTCATTAACGTGTGGTGTCAAAGGACACTTTGATAATGAATGAAGTTGACTTCATATATTTTATTGGTAAGGTTATCCTACACGACTCGTGTTGTGGAAAATAGAAATGTCAGGTTGAAGGTTATTGTGGATACTGCAAAAGAGATATTGGGGGTAACAGATGTTACTGTTGAAATGGTTGTTGACATGCTGAACAATCCTAAGGTTGGAGTGTTTCAGCATGATATAGATCGTTTAACGGGGCAGAGGGGTTGGGGAAGGCTGTTGGGGGAGGGTGTGGTAGAAGTTTTTCAGGATTTATTTGGTTTTGAATTTTCATGGCAGTACAGAATTGAGCAGATCATGATTGATCGTACAGTACATTCCAGCACAGTAGGTGGCGGCATGCACTTTAAATGTTTGTTTGAGGACCGTCGTGATTTCGTAGAAGGAGAAGACAATGAAGAAGGACTTTTATAGCTTATGGAGCATTCATAAACAATTGTCCTGGTCATAGCAATCATCATGTTGTCTTGTTCACTTGTCAGTTCCTTATTTAAACAAATAGATCATGGATATAGCCTACCAATTAATGGGTTGTCATTTAGGCTGCAGAAATGGTCATTAAAGTGTTATTTTTTGAGACGGATCGACTGTGTGGTGCTGTGATTGTCTTTTCAATAAGCGTGTGAGTGAAGGCATTAACAACACGTACCTTTCTCCATTGTGTCTGATGTGTTGGGCTGTAATAGTCCATCGTTCACATCATTTAATTTGGCTCAACAGTTCAATAGTCCCGTACCCCATCTGTCCTACATCATCTGTTAAGAGGCTGTCCTGTGGTCTATACATTTAATGAATTGTTATTTCAACCATTCTCCTTGTCCATGTTATCCAGGATTTGCGTAGCTTCTTTTGCTGATTTCAGCGTGATGTCTCTTTCCTTCCGTTGCCATTTGACCTGTAGTTGTGCGCTGGGGTACACCAAAGTGAACAGGATTCATTTTTCCACATTGCTTTTTATTTATTGGGGTTGAATTTTCTGCGTTTTATAGAGTTCTCTGCTCATGTCATTGTTGATGTAGATTCGAAGGCCCTCAAACATCAAAGGTCCGACTCCTGACTTTTTGGCTTTGATGGCCAATACAAAGATTTGAACGACAAAGGATTTGAAAGTCCTCCATCCTGTTTAGTCTTTCAGTAAGCCCCGCTGTTTTTGTTCATCCATGGTTTGCTGAAACTCCACACATTTGCCCAGGTCAGTCATAGCAGTTATATCAGTTCTTAATCTGCTTAGGCAGTTTCTCATTGCCAGTGCGCATTTCTGTTAATAGTGTCTCTAAACTCACTTTAGTCAAGTTGTCAGCGACTTGATCACATTGTTTCGGAATGTTTGTTTGTCTCTATTTCTCAATTTAGGATTTGCCTTAACATGCAGTTTCTAACAACCTTTCAGTTATTTCTTGACTTTCGAGTCGAGTTTCCTATTTGAGGCATATTTTTTGTAAAGAAAGGGAAAATAGTACCACAGTATGAATCCAAACAGAGGTCAAACAGGGAAATGTTTCCAATCGTTTTTCCACCATTCATTTTTCCCATAGTGGACTTTAGAACACTTCAAATAAGGGCTGTGTTTCATGTAGGCTTACCCTGGCATGACATTTTGATAACAGTGTATATCTCTCCAGGACAAGATTACTTTTCTCAATATACTGAATTTGCCTGTATTTACCCCCCAAAAATGAAATGATAATTGGATGCTAATGTGGCTACCATAAAGAACTACAAATGCCATGATAATCTGGAAAGGTAAGCATCTCTGGATTAACTCCATAATGTTAGCTAAATGTAGTAATGAATAAATTGGCTACATTTCTTTAAACAGGCAATTCTGTGTACTGTCCTGTGCACCTTCACCTGACTACCTCATGGTCACCATACAATAAATGATTGTTTTCTATAAACATTGCATTGGAGACAAAATATAGTTTACATGTTGTCAACAATCTAAACCAACACCATCTGTTTTTCCCCATAGTTGCGCACTCATCAGTTTTGTTGCTAAACAACCAACCCGTCTATTGAGCAGCCGTTGCTTTATGAGCTAGGTGGTGGAGACCAACTACAGTGCTGCGCAATTCGCAGCAATTTCACCAATGCAGGCAGTGACTCTACTTCCTTCAGCGATGCCTTTTGCTTTTACCGCTGTGACACTCTTTTTGCCTTTGAGCCCAGTGTGAACCGAGTTCACCCATTGGTTTTTGCGTCACATCGCCTGAACAAAGAAACGCACCCAGAGTGGGGTGTGTGTTTGTGTGCATCTGTCTGTGTCTGTGTCCCTACTGTTTGCTAGGTGGATTTGTCTGAATATAATCATAAAGTCTTGTTCTTGTCACCTGGTTAGTTACTCCAGGGGGATGTTATGAGATAGGCTGGTATTTTATTCTGTCAGCACACAGATATCCATAGCATGCAAGGAACCTATTTTCTCATTCCTGCCAAGGCATTTAGGATACAGAAAATCCCACTAGATTATCCCATGTAACACTTGGGATTCAAACCGGTGACCCTCCGGTTGGGATAGGATAGGAACCAGGTAGGATGAACTTTAATATCCCCAATGGGAAAATTGTCTTGGACACATAGTACTGCTGTATACAAAAATAGACACTGGTCATTATACACTCAACATAATACATCCAATTTGAGATTTCAGTCGGACTTGGTATTCCGGGCCAGACGGAACTCCTTGTCGGTACTCCTTGTCCCAATCTGTAATCTCAACATGTTCAAAACTGATCACTATTGTTCCTGTTCCCAAGAGCTCCAAGGTAACCTGCCTACATGACTATAGCCTTGTAGCACTAACAACTGTAATTATGAAATGCTTTGAAAGGCTGGGCATGACACACCAACCCCATCATCCCAGACACCCTAAACCCAATCCAATTCACATACCTCCCCAACAGATCCACAGATGACACAATGTCAATTGAACTTCACACTTCCCTCTCCCACCTGGACAAGAGGGGAAATAACTATGGGAAAATGCTGTTCATAGTATACAGCTCAGCATTTAACACCCTAGTCCCCTCCAAGCTCATCACCAAGCTGGGGACCCTGGGACTGAATCCCCCCCTCTGCAACTGGAACCTGGACTCCCTGATGGGCCGGCACTAGGTGGTGAGAGTAGGCAACAACACATCCACCACGCTGAGTCTCAACACGTGGGCCCCTCTGTACTCCCTGTTCACCCACAACTGTGTGGTCACTCACGACTCCAACACCATTATCAAGTTTGCTGACGACACAACGGTGGTAGGTCTGATCACAGATGGTGATGAGACAGCCTACAGGGAGAAGGACAACAACCTCTCCCTCAACCTCAGTAAGACAAAGGAGCTGATTGTCGGCTATAGGAGAAAGAGGGGAGTGTACGCCCATACACATCGACGGAGATGTTGTGGAGCTGTTCGAGAGCTTCAAGTTCCTTGGCATCCACATCACTAAGGAATTAACATGGTCCACACACACCCGCATAGTCGTGAAAAGGGCACGACAGGGCCTCTACCCCCTTAGGAAACTGAAAAGGTTTGCATGGGCCTTCGCATTCTCAAAAAGTTATACAGCTGCACCATCGAGAGCATCTTGACTGGCTGCCTCACAGCTTGGTATGGCAAATGCACCTCCCTTGACCGCAAATCGCTACAGAGGGTGGTGCGGACAGCCCAGTACATCCAGGACCTCTATATCAGGCGATGTCAGAGGAAGGCCTGAAAAATTGCCAAAGACTCCAGCCGCCCAAGCCATAGACTTCACAATGCTACCGTCCTGCAAACGGTACCAGGCTTAGAGACAGCTTCTTACCCACAAGCCATAAGACCTCTAAATAGCCAGACTGCTACATAGTCAATTAATAGTAACCAAACTATCTGCACTGACTCTCTCTCACTGACCGTACGCACACTCACTAGACTATATATACACACTCACTCACTCACACACACTACATTAACACTCCCACACAAAACCCTCAGACATTCACATACACACGCACACACACTCATAACAGACATGTATAACGCACACGTATACCGACACAACACAAACACACATTACACACACACTCACAGACTTTTACACTCATCATTTGCTGCTGCTACTCTGTTCTTTATTTTACTCATATTTTTATCTATCCTGATACCTAGTCACTTTATCCTGCCTTCAAATACATGACATATCTACCTCAAAAACATTGTACTTCTGCATATTGATCTGGTACTGGTGCTCCCTGTATATATCTCCGTTCTCGTGTATTTCATTTTATTACTCTTGTGTTACTATTTTGTTGTTATTGTTAATTAGAAACTACACCAGTTGTATTCGGCACGTGACAAATAAAATTTGATTTGAAATGACCAAGCCAGACTGTGATGCCGTATCTCAGGATAGTCTGTAACTGCATGGTAGATCAGGGACATTTTTTCTGTTCAACTCTATGTAGGAAGTAGAGGTGTTGTAGGACCCTCGAGCAGACACTCTCTACTTGGACCTTCCAGCTAAATACATTGTCCATACATGTATGTACACCTAGGTACTTGTACGAACTAACCTGTGCTATGTTGGCATTGCGGACAACCACAAGCACATGGTCACCGACAGATTTGAGGTCAAACGCCATCTCTTCCATTTTCTTTACATTAACGAGGAGATGGTGCTCATCACAACACTTGACAAACTTTTGGATCTCTGACCTGTACACAGTACTATCAGCATCTTGATACATCTGACCAATAACGTTGGTATCTTCTGAAAGCTTGACATTGTAATTATCAGGAATACCGCCGGTGCATTACTTTGTGTACAGTGTGAAAAAGACGGGAGAACTCACACAACCCTTCGGGGCCCCAGTGCTAATGTCTCAAGACTCAGAGAGTGTACCTTTAACTCTAACCTGGGTCCAGCTAGTCAGGAATGAGTGTTATCACCTAATGGTGTAGGGTTTAACATCCATCTGCTTCAACTGGCCCTCTGGTTACAGACTTGACTGCCATTGCATGCCATTTGTGGAGACTGCCTTTATTTATGACCGTAAACAGTAAACACTGTGGATGCTGGAAAAAGCATAAATCACCGGGGAGGCTACATCATGATAGTATCAGAGAAGTCAAAACATTGTGTTGAGAGAATGAATTACTGTAACCAGAGATATGCTTCTCTGTTTCCAGAGATATGCATGTCAGTCTAAGCACTGGAGATTAGACAGGGTTAGACTGTGGCTTGGTAGTAGGGGCTGGGATGTGACTGGGTTAGTTTGGGCTGGGATACAGGACTTTGAGAGAAGGCTGGGGCTGTGTTAGGTTGGGGTATAAGGAAATAAGAGCACTGAGGCTAGGTAAAACACAAGGTTGTGTTGAGTCTGTCATGTGAATGACCTATGGCATGGGTGTCAAACTCTGGCCCGTGGGGTAATTATATTTGGCCCGCGAGACGATACCAAATTACTACTAGAGCTGGCCCGCCGGTATTATACAGCGCATTCACCACTAATACTACGAATCCCATAATGCTCTGCTGTTTTCGCGCGCCAATCAGGACAGGACCCAGAAACGCTCTCTCCTCTGTGACAGTAGTCATAGCAACATAGACGCTACAACTGTCAGCGAGCTAACCCTTCCCAAAAATGGCGAAAAGAAAGGCAGAAAACAGGAGCTTTCTGGACAAGTGGGAGGCAGAATATCTGTTTACATATGTAAAAGACAAACCTGTTTGTCTTGTTTGTGGAGTCAACGTGGCTGTAAGTAAGGAGTACAACATTAGACGACACTATGAAACGAAACACCATGACAAATACAAGGACCTGGACATGACTCAAAGAAGCCAGAAAGTAGAGGAGATGAAAAGAAGTTTGGTTTCACAACAGAATATGTTTAAAAAAGCCACATCACAAAGCGAGGCTGCTGTAAAGGCTAGTTATATAGTGGCAGCAGAGATCGCAAAATCAGCCCGGCCCTTTAATGAGGGAGAGTTCATGAAAAAGTGCATGAAGGTTTGTGACCTCGTATGCCCAGAGAAAAAAACAAGCATTTTCAAACGTGAGTCTGAGCAGGAACACAGTAGCTAATCGCACATGTGATCTTGCCACCAATCTGTATGACCAGCTGATGGAAAAGGGAAAAGATTTTGTTGCGTTCTCCCTCGCTGTGGATGAGAGCTGCGACGCATCTGATACTGCTCAGCTGTCAGTCTTCATCCGTGGAGTGGACTCAAATCTGTGTGTTACGGAGGAGCTATTAGGATTCAAATCAATGCATGGCACAACCACAGGAAAGGAAATCTTTGAGGAGGTTTCCAAATGTGTAACTGAAATAAAGCTGCCGTGGGATAAACTCGTTGGATTAACGACAGATGGTGCGCCAGCGATGTGCGGTAAAAAGAGTGGACTGGTGGGAATGGTTCGGGAGAAGATGCGGGAAGAGAACTGTGCAGGTGAGCTAACTGTTTACCACTGCATCATACATCAGGAAGCACTGTGTGCCAAAGCCCTAAAGATGGAACATGTTATGACCACAGTAACACAGGTAGTTAACTTTATAAGAGCCAAAGGTCTAAATCACCGCCAGTTTAAATCTTTTCTGGAGGAGTGTGGTTCGGAATACGCAGACGTGCCGTATCACACAGAGGTGAGATGGCTAAGCAGAGGAAAAGTACTGAACAGATGTTTCGAGCTGCGTGAGGAAATATGTCAATTCCTGGAAACCAAAGGGAAGGATACAGCAGAGCTCCGGGAGCAAAAGTTCCTGTGTGAGCTGGCCTTTCTCTGTGACATCTCGAGCCATCTCGATGCGCTGAACCTGCAGCTTCAGGGGCGGGGGCGAATCATCACAGACATGTACGCTGCAGTGAGGGCCTTCAAAACTAAACTGTGCCTGTGGGAGAATCAGATGCTGCAAGGAAACCCTTGCCATTTTCCCTGCTGCCAATCCATAAAAGCGCAGATCTCTACCGCCGTGTTCCCATGCGCACAGTTTTCTGAAAAACTCAGTGTTCTCGCCGCTGAGTTTAGCCGGCGATTTGCCGACTTCGATGCCCAGAAATGCAAGTTTGAACTGCTTAGTAATCCCTTCGCAGTTGATGTGGAAAATGCACCAACCAACGTCCAAATGGAGCTGATTGAACTCCAGTGCAACGACACGCTGAAGTCAAAGTATGATGCTGTGGGCGCCGCACAGTTTCCACGGTTCATCCCTGACACAATGCCTCAGCTCCGCACACAAGCTGCTCAGATGCTCTCCATGTTCGGCAGCACGTATCTATGCGAGCAACTTTTCTCCTCGATGAAGATGACCAAAACAACTCACAGGAGACGTCTGACTGATGAACATCTTCGCTCGATAGTGAGGATTTCTTCAGCTCAGAGCTTGAGCCCAGACATTGATGAACTAGCATCCAAGAAGAGATGCCAGGTATCTGGCTTGGGCACATCAGATTAGACCAGTGTGCAATAATTAACGTTTTCTTTATGCACTTTTTCTTGCTACAAGGCATGGGCTTGAATGGTTGATTGATTTATTATCATTTTATTTGTAAAATTATTAGCCAGTGGAAAAAGTTGATTTTGGTATTTAAATCAGAAGGCTGCAAATAGAAAAGAGGCATACAATTTTTATTTAAATTTTATTTATTTAATAAATGAATACCATTGATATGTTTTTTCATTTGAAATTCGATTTTGCATGTCTCCACTATTAAATTATATATTGTATGGTAATAAGCGATGCTTGTTCCATATTCAATGTTAAAGCAAAACTTGTTTGGGTCCATATTAAAAGGTTAATTTGTTCAATGTTGCCCCGTGACTTTGTTCAGGTTTTACATTTTGGCCCACTGGGTATTTGAGTTTGACACCCCTGACCTATGGTGTAGCAGCGGCTGGGGGGGGGGGAGACATGGAGAGGAACAGGCAGCAGCATTGTGTTGAGAACCGACATAGTAGCAGAAAGGTTACTGAATAAATAGAACACAGTAGAACATCTGCTGTTGACCAAACATACCCCAGGCACTTCGCAGTAGACTACATTCTCACTCACACACACACACAAACGTAGTCCCTCACTCACTCATCCTATAGCACACAATACACTCCTTAATCAATCAATCAATCAATCAATCCGCCTGGCTACTCCTACCTCGGCCAACAGCTCCGGCCCCCCCGCAGCTCCTCGCCCAAGCCTCTCCAGGCTCTCCTTTACCCAAATCCAGATAACAGATGTTCTGAAAGAGCTGCAAAACCTGGACCCGTATAAATCAGCTGGGCTTGACAATCTGGACCCTCTATTTCTGAAACTATCCGCCGCCATTGTCGCAACCCCTATTACCAGCCTGTTCAACCCTCTCTTTCATATCGTCTGAGATCCCCAAGGATTGGAAAGCTGCTGCAGTCATCCCCCTCTTCAAAGGGAGACACCCTGGACCCAAACTGTTACAGACCTATATCCATTCTGCCCTGCCTATCTAAGGTCTTCGAAAGCCAAGTCAACAAACAGGTCACTGACCATCTCGAATCCCACCGTACCTTCTCCGCTATGCAATCTGGTTTCCGAGCCGGTCATGGGTGCAACTCAGCCACACTCAAGGTACTAAACGACATCATAACCGCCATCGATAAAAGACAGTACTGTGCAGCCGTCTTCATCGACCTTGCCAAGGCTTTCGACTCTGTCAATCACCAGATTCTTATCGGCAGTCTCAGTAGCCTCGGTTTTTCGGATGACTGCCTTGCCTGGTTCACCAATTACTTTGCAGACAGTTCAGTGTGTCAAATCGGAGGGCATGCTGTCGAGTCCTCTGGCAGTCTCTATGGGGGTGCCACAGGGTTCAATTCTCGGGCCGACTCTTTTCTCTGTATATATCAATGATGTTAGTCTTGCTGCGGGCGATTCCCTGATCCACCTCTACGCAGACGACACCATTCTATATACTTTCGGCCCGTCATTGGACACTGTGCTATCTAACTTCCAAACGAGCTTCAATGCCATACAACACTCCTTTCGTGGCCTCCAACTGCTCTTAAACGCTAGTAAAACCAAATGCATGCTTTTCAACCGATCGCTGCCTGCACCCGCATGCCCGACTAGCATCACCACACTGGATGGTTCCGACCTTGAATATGGGGACACCTATAAGTACCTAGGTGTCTGGCTAGACTGCAAACTCTCCTTCCAGACCCATATCAAACATCTCCAATCGAAAATCAAATCAAGAGTCGGCTTTCTATTCCGCAACAAAGCCTCCTTCACCCACGCTGACCAAGCTTACCCTAGTAAAACTGACTATCCTACCGATCCTCGACTTCGGCGATGTCATCTACAAAATCGCTTCCAACACTCTACTCAGCAAACTGGATGCAGTTTATCACAGTGCCATCCGTTTTGTCACTAAAGCACCTTATACTACCCACCACTGCGACTTGTATGCTCTAGTCGGCTGGCCCTCGCTACATATTCCTCGCCAGACCCACTGGCTCCAGGTCATCTACAAGGCCATGCTAGGTAAAGCTCCGCCTTATCTCAGTTCACTGGTCACGATGGCAACACCCATCCGTAGCACGCGCTCCAGCAGGTGTATCTCACTGATCATCCCTAAAGCCAACACCTCATTCGGCTGCCTTTCGTTCCAGTACTCTGCTGCCTGTGACTGGAACGAATTGCAAAAATCGCTGAAGTTGGAGACTTTTATCTCCCTCACCAACTTCAAACATCAGCTATCTGAGCAGCTAACCGATCGCTGCAGCTGTACATAATCTATTGGTAAATAGCCCACCCATTTTCACCTACCTCATCCCCACAGTTTTTATTTATTTACTTTTCTGCTCTTTTGCACACCAATATCTCTACCTGTACATGATCATCTGATCATTTATCACTCCAGTGTTAATCTGCAATATTGTAATTTTTCACCTACCTCCTCATGCCTTTTGCACACATTGTATATAGACTCCCCTTTTTTTCTACTGTGTTATTGACTTGTTAATGGTTTACTCCATGTGTAACTCTGTGTTGTCTGTTCACACTGCTATGCTTTATCTTGGCCAGGTCGCAGTTGCAAATGAGAACTTGTTCTCAACTAGCCTACCTGGTTAAATAAAGGTGAAATAAAAAATAAAAAATAAAATGTATTTATAAAGCCCTTTTTACATTAGCCGAAGTTACAAAGTGCTATACAGAATCTCAGCCTAAAACCGCTAACAGCAAGCAATGCAGATGTAGAAGCACGGTGGCTAGGAAAAACTCTCTAGAAAGGCAGGAACCTAGGAAGAAACCTAGAGAGGAACCAGGCTCTGAGGGGTGGCCAGTCCTCTTCTGGCTGTGCCGGGTGGAGATTATAACAGTACATTGCCAAGATGTTTAAACGTTCATAGATGACCAGCAGGGTCAAATAATAACAATCACAGTGGTTCTAGAGGGTGCCACAGGTCAGCACCTCATGAGTAAATGTCAGTTGGCTTTTCATATTCGATCATTCAGAGATAGAGACAGCAGGTGCGGTAGAGAGAGAGCGAGTCGAAAATAGCAGATCCGGGACAAGGTAGCACATCTGGTGAACAAGTACGGCGCCCTTAACCACTGCGCCACCCGAGAGGCCCCGAAAAATGCCTTTTAAGACTATGACCAACAATGTTCTATGAATCTTAATGGATCAAATGCTTGCACTGATGGGTTTGTGGTGATAGCTATGAGAACCATTCCAAACAATCAGAAGGATCTGAAGGCTCTGTTTAAGAGACTACAAACCTCCTGTCTCTAGCTGACATTACTCACACTCAGGCACCTGCCTCCAGGTTCTATAGTGTGTTTTTCCCTGGGTATGGAGTTTCTGTGCCCTAGACCAAATCTCTAGACACTAGAAAATTGGAAATGTTGCTCGAAATTCCCTGAAACAATTGGATGAGGAATTAAAAGATTTGCGTAAATTGGCTCTGCAAAACAGAGAGGCTCTTGACTATCTTTTGGCAGGTCAAGGGGACACTCATGCAATCATTGGCGATGAATGTTGAACTTTTGTCCCAGATCACTCTTCTAATATGACTGATCTTGCCAAATATATTGCCACTGTTGCTAAGAATAATTCCCCACAACTAGAGTGGGCACCTGTAACTTGGTTGGAATCCCTGTTTGGAAGTTGGGGATCCCAAATTGCCAAATGGGCTGCAGCGTGTGTTTTTTGCTTAGTTTGCATAATTTTGTTAATAACATGCTGTGTATTTTTTATTAATTCACTCCCGTTAATAGAAGTATAACCTCTATTATGATGATAGTATTACCATACTAATTAGATTGTATAACCTAGAATGAAGGATTTCAAAGTGTCTATCTCATAAAAATGTTAACAATTATTATCATAGAAGTGATACATTTAGGGAAAGTGGATGAAAAATGTATAGTCAATAAAAAAAAGTGGTCAGATGAAGCAGATGCTAAGCTACAGGACTGTTTTGCTAGCACAGACTGGAATATGTTCCGGGATGCTTCCGAATACGCTCGTCGGATGTGGCAGGGCTTGCAAACTGTTACAGACTACAAAGGGAAGCACAGCCAAGAGCTGCCTAGTGACACGAGCCTACCAGACGAGCTAAATTACTTCTATGCTCACTTCGAGTTAAGTAACACTGAAACATGCATGAGAGCATCAGCTGTCCCAGACGACTGTGTGATCACACTCTCCTCAGCCGATATGAGTAAGACCTTTAAACAGGTCAACATTCACAAGGCCGCAGGGCCAGACGGATTACCAGGACATGTACTCCGAGCACGTGCTGACCAACTGGCTAGTGTCTTCACTGAGATTTTCAACCCCTCCTTGTATGAGTCTGTAATACCAACATGTTTCAAGCAGACCACCATAGTCCCTGTGCTCAAGAACACTAAGGTAACCTGCCTAAATTACTACCAACCCGTAGCACTCACGTCTGTAGCCATGAAGTGCTTTGAAAGGCTGGTCATGGCTCACATCAACACCATTATACTAGAAACCCAAGACCCACTCCAATTTGCATACCGTCCTAACAGATCCACAGATTATGCAATCTCTATTGCACTCCACACTGCCCTTTCCCACCTGGACAAAAGGAACACCTAGTATGTGAGAATGCTATTCATTGACAACAGCTCAGCGTTCAACACCATAGAGCCCTCAAAGCTCATCACTAAGCAAAGAACCCTGGGACTAAACACCTCCCTCTGCAACTGGATCCTGGATTTCCTGACGGGCCATCCCCAGGTGGTAAGGGTAGGTAACAACACATCCGCCACTCTGATCCTCAAGACATGGGCCCCTCAGGGGTGAGTGCTCAGTCCCCCTCTCTACTTTCTGTTCACTCATGCCTGCATGGCAAGGCACGACTCTAACACTATCATTAAGTTTGCCGATGACACAACAGTGATAGGCCTGATCAAGGACGAGACAGCCTATAGGGTGGAGGTCAAAGACCAGTGCCAGGACAACAACCTCTCCCTCAACGTGATCAAGACAAAGGAGATGATTGTGGACTACAGGAACAGGAGGACCTGGCACACCCTCATTCTCATTGACAGGGCTGTAGTGGAGCAGGTTGAGCGCTTTAAGTTCCTTGGTGTCCACATCACCAACAAACTAACATGGTCCAAACACACCAAGACAGTCGTGAAGAGGGCACGACAAAATCTATTCCACTTTAGGAGACTGAAAAGATTGGGCAAGGGTCCTCAGATCCTCAAAAGGTTCTACAGCTTCACCATCGAGAGCATCCTGACTGGTTGCATCACTGCTTGGTATGGCAACTGCTCGGCCTCTGACCGCAAGGCGTTATAGAGTGTTGTGCGTATGGCCCAGTAAATTTATTTAATTTCTTTTGGAGATTATTTCCTTTTCAAACAACCAAAAGTGAGCAGGTGTAATCTGAATAAAGGGGAAACGGCCATTCTTGAACATAGGATGAGACATTCCTATTATTAACTATTTGACCTCTCACTAAACATTAGACCTCTCATGTTAACATTAGAAGCCTACTCCCTAAGTTTGTTTTACTCACTGCTTTAGCACACTCTGCCAACCCAGATGTCTTAGCCGTGTCTGAATCCTGGCTTAGGAAAACCACCAAAAACCTTGAAATTTCCATTCCTAACTATAACGTTTTCCACCAAGATAGAACTGCCAAAGGGGGAGGTGTTGCGATCTACTGCAAAGATAGCCTGCAGAGTTCTGTATTACTATCCAAGTCTGTACCCAAACAATTTGAGCTCCTACTTCTAAAAAATGCACCTTTCCAGAAACAAGTCTCTCACTGTTGCCGCTTGCTATAGACCTCCCTCTGCCCCCAGCTGTGCCCTCGATACCATATGTGAATTGATTGCCCCCCATCTATCTTCTGACCTCGTGCTACTAGGTGACCTAAACTGGGACATGCTTAACACCCCGGCCATCCTACAAACTAAGCTTGATGCCCTCAATCTCACACAAATTATCAATGAATTTACCACGTACAACCCCAAATCAGTAAACACAGGCACCCTCATAGATGTCATCCTAACTATTTCGCCCTACAAATACACCTCTGCTGTTTTCAATCAAGATCTCAGCGATCACTGCCTCAATGTCTGCATCCGTAATGGGTTTGCGACCAAACGACCACCCCTCATCACTGTCAAACGCTCCCTGAAACACTTCTGTGAGCAGGCCTGTCTAATCGACCTGGCCGGGGTATCCTGGAATGACATTGACCTCATCCCGTCAGTAGATGATGCCTGGCTATTCTTTAAAAGTGCCTTCCTCACCATCTTAAATAAGCATGCCCCTCTCAAAAAAATGTAGAACTAGGAATAGATATAGTCCTTGGTTCACTCCAGACCTGTCTGCCCTTGACCAGCACAAAAACATCCTGTGGCGTTCTGCATTAGCATCGAATAGCCCCCGTGATATGCAACTTTTCGGGGAAGTTAGAAACAAATATACACAGGCAGTTAGAAAAGTTAAGGCAAGCTTTTTCAGACAGAAATTACATCCTATAGTACTAACTCAAAAAAGTTCTGGGACACTGTAAAGTCCATGGAGAATAAGAGCACTGTCATCACCGATAAATCCACTATAATTGAGAATTTCAATAAGCATTTCTTCGGCTGGCCATGCTTTCCACTTGGCTACCCCTACCCCGGTCAACTGCCCGGCACCCGCCACAGCAACCCGCCAAAGCCCTCACCATTTCTCCTTTACCCAAATCCAGATAGCTGATGTTCTGAAAGAGCTGCAAAATCTGGACCCCTACAAATCAGCCTGGCTAGACCATCTGGACCCTGTCTTTGTAAAATTATCTGCTGAAATTGTTGCAACCCCTATTACGAGCCTGTTCAACCTCTCTTTCGTATCGTCTGAGATTCCCTAAGATTGGAAAGCCGCCGCAGTCATCCCCCTCTTCAAAGGGGGTGACACTCTAGACCCAAACTGCTACATACCTATATCTATCCTACCCTGTCTTTCTAAGGTCTTCGAACGCCAAGTTAACAAACAGATTATTGGCCATTTCGAATCCCACCATACCTTCTCCGCTATGCAATCTGGTTTCAGAGCTGATCATGGGTGCACCTCAGCCACGCTCAAGGTTCTAAACGACATCATAACCGCCATCGATAAGAGACATTACTGTGCAGCTGTATTCATCGACCTGGCTAAGGCTTTCGACTCTGTCAATCACAACATTCTTATTAGCAGACTCGACAGCCTTGGTTTCTCGAATGATTGCCTCGCCTGGTTTACCAATTACTTCTCTGATAGAGTTCAGTGTGTCAAATCGGAGGGACTGTTGTCCGGACCTCTGACAGTCTCTGTGTGTGCCACAGGGTTAAATTCTCGGGCCGACTCTCTTTTCTGTATACATCAATGATGTTGCTCTTGCTGCTGGTGATTCTCTGATCCACCTCTACGCAGACGACACCATTCTGTATACTTCTGGCCCCTCCTTAGACACTGTGTTAACTAACCTCCAGAAGAGCTTCAATGCCATACAACTCTCCTTCCGTGGCCTCCAACTGCTCTTAAATGCAAGTAAAACTAAATGCCTGCTATTCAATCGATCACTGCCTGCACCTGCTCGCCCGTCCAGCATCACTACTCTGGACAGCTCTGACTTAGAATACGTGGACAACTACAAATACCTGGGTGCCTGGTTAGACTGTAACTCTCCTTCCAGACTCACATTAAGCATCTCCAATCCAAAATTAAATCTAGAATCAGCTTCCTATATCGCAACAAAGCATCCTTCACTCATGCTGCCAAACATACCCTCGTAAAACTGACCATCCTACCGATCCTCGACTTCGGTGATGTCATCTATAAAATAGCTTCCAACACTCTACTCAACAAACTGGATGCAGTCTATCACAGTGCCATCCGTTTTGTCACCAAAGCCCCATACACTACCCACCATTGCGACCTCGCTTCATACTCGTCGCCAAATCCACTGACTACAGGTTATCTACAAGTTTCTGTAAAGCGCCACCTTATCTCAGCTCACTGGTCACCATAGCAGCACCCAGTCGTAGCACGCGCTCCAGCAGGTATATCTCACTGGTCACCCCCAAAGCCAATTCCTCCTTTGGTCGTCTTTCCTTCCAGTTCTCTGCTGCCCATGACTGGAACGAAATGCAAAAATCTCTGAAGCTGGAGACTCACATCTCCCTCACTAGCTTTAAGCACCAGCTGTCAGAGCAGCTTACAGATCACTGCACTTGTACATAGCCCATCTGTAAACAGCCCATCTATCTACCTACCTCATCCCCATACTGGTATTTTTTTTTTTCTCCTTTGAACCCCTGTATCTCTACCTGCACATTCATCTTCTGCCGATCTACCATTCCAGTGTTTAATTGCTATATTGTAATTACTTCGCCACCATGGCCTATTTATTTCCTTAACTTACCTCATTTGCACTCACTGTATATAGACTTTTTGTTTTCTTTTGTTCTACTGTATTATTGACTGTATGTTTTGATTATACTCTGATGTTGTATGTGTCGAATTGCTACGCTTTACCTTGGCCAGGTCGCAGTTGCAAATGAGAACTTGTTCTCAACTGGCCTACCTGGTTAAATAAAGGTGAAAAAAAAGAAAGAACAAGACCTCTCACTAAACAAAAGTTATACTTAAATCTGAACTGGTTCTCTAGTAAATTTAAATATAACTTTTGTATGACTAATGCATTTAGTGAGAGGTCTAATGCTTTAATATTGAATCATTTCTGCCCTCCGAATTCATATTCGTTATATAAATAGCCCCTTTTAATTGTGTCTGGCTTGCCATTCCAAATAAAATTGAATATTTTTTGCTCATATAATTTAAAAATAAGGTCACTACGTGTAGGCAAAACCATAAGAAAATAGGTCAACTGTGATATGACTAAAGAGTTAATCAGGGTGATTTATCTACAAATAGACAGGTAGTTTCCTTTCCATGGTGGCAAGATCTTATCTATTTTTGCTAACTTTCTATAAAAATGTATAGGAGCGAGATAATTTCTTTATTTTGGGATTTGTGTACCGAGTATGTCCACATCTCCGTCAGCCCATTTAATTGGTAAACTACACAGTAATGTAAAATGTGAATTTTTTTTAGTGATCCAATACATAATATAATAAATACACTTATCATAATTTGGTTTTATCCAGAGAGGATAGCAAAAGTATCTAGATCCTCTGAGGCCGTGGAGAGATTCTAATTGTGGTTTTAAAAGAAAACATGTATCATCAGCATACAATGATGAAACACCTTAGTTTTTAAGCCACGGATGTCTAATCCTTTAATATTATTGTTTGATCTAATTTTAACAGCTAACATTTCGATGGAAATAATAAATATAGTGGACAACCTTGTTTTACTCCTCTAGATAGTTTAAAACTTTCTGTAGCTATTATTTACTATTTTACACCTAGGGTTACTATACATAACTTTAACCCATTTTATAAGAGATTCCCCAAAATTGGAATATTCTAGGCATTTATATAAACTCCAGTTGTACTTTATCAAAAGCCTTTTCAAAATCAGCTATGAAAACCAGGACTGGTGTCCCCGATATTTCATAGTATTCTATTGTTTCCAGTACTTGTCTTATATTATCTCCAATGTATTGTCCATGTAAAAAACCTGTCTGACTAGGATGAATCATATCTGACAATACTTTTTTAATTCTATGCGCCAAGCATTTTGCTAGAATTTTTGCATCACAACACTGAAGTGTAAGAGATCTCTCATTTTAACTTTATATAACTTTATAATTTACTTTACTTCCTCTTTCAAAATATCATTCGGTGAATCATGCGTGACTCCATCATTTGTAACAACTTTCAATAAAACATTTTTGGTGGCATTTCTATGTTGAAGATTGAAAAAGAATTTGGTGCGTTTTCCCCCATATTCCATCCAGTTCACTTTATTTTTATAATATATTACACTGGATCTTTCTTGAATAAGTTCTTCCATTTCTTTTTGTTTTTCCTCCAACTTATTCTGTGCCTCTATGGTAGTTTTTATTGCTATCTAACTGTACTGTTAGTCCTTCAATTTCCTTTGTTAATATGGACTCTTTTGATCTAAATTGCTTTTGTTTTATAGAGGAGTACTGAATTGCATGGCCTCTAAAGGCACATTTAAAAGTGTCCCATACAATAAGGGGATCTGCTGTACCTATGTTATGTCTGAAAAAGTCTGTTATAAATTCTTCTGTTGTAGTCCTAAACAAGTTATCATCTTGTAGGCTTTGATTAAATTTCCAACATCCTCGCCCACGTGTAAATTATGTAAGAGTAATATATATGCCAATTATGTGATGATCCGATCGCATTCTGTCCCCTATCAACACTTTTTAAACTTTTGGTGCCAGATAGAATGGCATAAGAAAGTAGTCAAGACGACTACCTTGATTAAGCCTCCGCCATGTATATCTAACTAGGTCAGGGTATTTAAGTCTCCATATATCCACTAATTTCAATATATCCATGACATTCATTACTTTCTTAAGTGCCTGAGGGAGATAGTTTGCAGTGTGATTTCCTTTCCGGTCCATAGAGGTATTTAAGACTGTAATAAAATCTCCCACCATAATAGTCTAGATGCTAAACTACAGGACAGTTTTGCATTCACAGACTGAAACATGTTCCGGGATTCTTCCGATGGCATTGAGGAGTACACCACATCAGTCACTGGCTTCATCAATAATAAATGTATAATGTATTTTAAAACAGTACAACCATGATAGGACAATAAATAAGACGTATAATTCATTATTAAAAGTATATCCATCATCTGAACAACATTGAAAGCTCTCTCACACCCCTGCTCACAGCAATACATTGGCTCTGGGATATGCAACCATTTCCTTTCTAACTCAACACCACACTTTCCCAAACATAACAAAAATAATAATAAATAAACACATGCCACACCATCCACACATACTGTGTCTTCTGTTTACTGAGTGTTTATCTTCACCATGTTGAATTAGTGCTTGTGTGTTCCAATTACTTATATTTGAAGATGTATAGAATTGTTTAATTATTTTCCTCGTCTATAAGAACTTTGTCATTTTTAAAATAACCATGGAGTAGTCTTTGTGTTTCTGAACAACTGGTTATCAATATATAGTTTATCGACGATGAGAGCTACTTGTTTCCCTTTTAATCTATTTTCCTTGAAAATTGGATACAGAACTTTACTCCGTTCTGCAATTTCCTTCGGGAACTGATCATTCATGCAAATTTTGGTCCCAGCAAGTCTTAAACCCAGGCTTTTAACCATTATTTTATCCTTAAAGGAAGCAAATTTGGCAATGATTGGGCGTTCATACCTTTGCCCTCTCTGTCCAAAGCGGTGTACATGTTCGAGTTGGATTTTGTCGATAGCGCCGCGTGGAATCTGAAGCATTGTAAGGAGGAACTTTCTCTTGGATACCTGTAAGTACCAGATTATCTCTCATGGATCTAGTCTGTATGTTAAGCAAGGTTTCTATCAGAACAATGTTCTCCTTTTTAAGTTAATTCACTTCGGGTTCAATCGTATTGACTGTCCCTTTTAGCTTCTTTGTTTCCTTCTCCAATGTCACAGATTTTTCGTCACTCATCTCGAGGCTTGCCTTCAACACTTTTATATCCTTACTGTCTAATTCAAGTATACCCAGTTTGTCATTTATTGATTTTAACAGATCGGTTTCGACCTTTACCATCCCCGGTGGTGAAAATATTAAATCGTCTGTGTCTGTAGAAGAGTCACGTTTTCGTTTTGAAATCGGTTCCCCTGTTTTACTCTCCATGTTTGGGTGTTGCTTGTTTTCATAATATTTGTCGATAAACGTCTCTTGTCTTAAGATTTGTTTTGTGTTATTATCCAGATTGAAGGATATCCCCCAACAGATTGTGTAGTGCCAATATTTAGTCTAACTTGCCGATATTGAATATTACGTTTTTGTCTTGAGGTGCTCGACATAACAACGTTCAGTCCGCCATTACCTGTCTCAGTCCCGCCCTCTCTGTGTGTTCTTTGTCACGTTGCCGAGTGTGTGTAGGCCCTGTTGTGTAGGCCCTGTTGCAATCAGACAGACATTAACACCATAGAGAATTATTTATTTCAGCTTTTATGTCTTTCATCACATTCCCAGTGGGTCAGAAGTTTACATACACTCAATTAGTATTTGGTAGCATTGCCTTTAATTGTTTAACTTGGGTCAAACGTTTCAGGTAGCCTTCCACAAGCTTCCCACAATATATTGGGTGAATTTTGGCCCATTCCTCCTGACTGAGCTGGTATAACTGAGTCAGGTTTGTAGGCCTCCTTGCTCGCACACGCCTTTGCAGTTCTGCACACAAATTTTCTGTAGGATTGAGGTAAGGGCTTTGTGATGTCCACTCCAATACCTTGACTTTGTTGTCCTTAAGCCATTTTGCTACAACTTTGGAAGTATGCTTGGGGTCATTGTCCATTTGGAAGACCTATTTGCGACCAAGCTTTAACTTCCTGACTGATGTCTTGAGATGTTGCTTCAATATATCCACATCATTTTCCAACCTCATGATGCCATCTATTTTGTGAAGTGCACCAGTTCCTCCTGCAGCAAAGCACCCCCACAACATGATGCTGCCACCCCGTGCTTCACGGTTGGGATGGTGTCCTTCGGCTTGCAAGCCTCCCCCTTTTTCCTCCAAACATAACAATGGCCATTATGGCCAAACAGTTCTATTTTTGTTTCATCAGACCAGTGGACATTTCTCCAAAAAGTACGATCTTTGTCCCCATGTGCAGTTGCAAACTATAGTCTGGCTTTTTTTATTGCGGTTTTGGAGCAATGACTTCTTCCTTGTTGAGTGGCCTTTCAGGTTATGTTGACACAGGACTTGTTTTACTATGGATATAGATACTTCTGTACCTGTTTCCTCCAGCACCTTCACAAGGTCCTTTGCTGTTGTTCTGGGATTAATTTGCACTTCTCGCACCAAAGTGCGTTCATCTCTAGGAGACAGAACACGTCTCCTTCCTGAGCGGTATGACGGCTGTGGTTCCATGGTGTTTATACTTGCGTACTATTGTTTGTACAGATGAATGTGGTACCTTCAGGCGTTTGGAAATTTCTCCCAAGGATGAATCATACTGGTGGAGGTCTTTTCTGAGGTATTGGCTGATTTCTTTTGATTTTCCCATGATGTCAAGCAAAGAGGCACTGAGTTTGAAGGTAGGTCTTGAAATACATCCACAGGAACACTTCCAATTAACTCAAATGAAGTAAATTAGCCTATCAGAAGCTTCTAAACCATGACATCCTTTTCTGGAATTTTCCAAGCTGTTTAAAGGCACAGTTAACTTAGTGTATGTAAACTTCTGACCCACTGGAATTGTGATACAGTGAATTATAAGGGAAATAATATGTCTGTAAACATTTGTTGGAAAAATGACTTGTGTCATGCACAAAGTAGATGTCCTCACCGACTTGCTAAAACTATAGTTTGTTAACAAGAAATGTGTGGAGTGGTTGAAAAACTAGTTTTAATGACTCCAACCTAAGTGCATGTAAACTTCCGACTTCAACTGTATATACAAGGTCCTGTGATACCCCTTATCCTATTGTGAAATAGAAAACAACAGTTTGCATTTAACTGACATGTTCAGGTTGTACTTCCCAATTCCAAAAGTTTTCTCATTTTAGAGGAGCTGTAGAGAAGGCGCAGTGTTGCATAAAAAAATTGTTAACTTGCTTAAAATCTCTCCAAACACCTTTGGGTGCGGGATCCTCTGAAGTATAATCCAAAGAAAATGAAATGGACAGCGCTTTGAAGGACACATTCAATAGGCACAATGTCACATCCAAGAGTCAGTAGTAGAGCTCTGAGGTAGTAGAGCTATACAGCAAGCACTCGGGTGAATTCAGGGCTTCATGATGCACATTGCTTTAAGGGAAATATCCCCATCCAGTACAGTAAGCCCCCCATGCCTCAATAATAGTCTCTTCTATCAGAAGTCATCCCCCCCCCATCTTAATTCATTATATTAATAAAACCATGTTTTAAACTGAAATAAAGTATTACACTGGTAGAATAAAGTGTAACATTGGTGCATCCTGTCATTGTCAATAAATAAGCACGGTCCTGATTACATACAAATACTGTATGATCACTGATATTTAACAAGGTGTGTGTGTGTGTGTGTGTGTGTGTGTGTGTGTGTGTGTGTGTGTGTGTGTGTGTGTGTGTGTGTGTGTGTGTGTGTGTGTGTGTGTGTGTGTGTGTGTGTGTGTGTGTGTGTGTGTGTGTGTGTGTGTGTGTGTGTGTGTGTACTGATTCAGACTTGGGTGAGTGGACTCTCTGGCTAACTAGTAGTACTGTGGACCTCCATGTTAAGATTTAAGTACCTCTGCACGAGCTCAGCTCTTCTTCCAGGACAGTTAGTACTATGTTCTGTATTTCATAATCACCACACCCTCAAACAGTTTGAATGACAGGAGATATCACCCAATGGTATGTCAGGAATCTCCTCTGTCCTGCCCTCTCGTTAACCAGTCGACAGCTGTAAATGGCTGATGCGAGGAGTGCGGAAATTAAAGTGCGCCAGTTTCCTTGATTTCCTTGTGGCCACGGATGTGTCGTCGTGAGTTACAGCTGTGTCGTAGTGGGTTATGGCTGCATCATTGTACAATTTGGCTGTGTGGTTGTGGGTTACGTGCCACTGCGTTGAGTGCGCCGGTTCCACATGCCACGTTTAGAATGGTAGTGATGCAGGAAGTTCCTCAGGTAGATACGCTCCACCTCCAGACCCGACTGCAGAATCCTGACACAGAGCAGGGGAGAGCAACAAAATTCTATTAAAGATCAGATTGTTAGAGCAGGCATGAGCAATAAAACACACACAGACATGCACCAAACAACCCAACACAGACAAACAAACAAACACACACACCTGTCCAGCAGCTCCCAGTCCTCTCCGCCCCAGCGGTCAGTGAAGTCGTGTGTGTTCATGCCTCCTGCTGCATCCAGGTCAGACTTATAGATCCCCAGCAGACCAAACCCATTCACCTCCCAGTAACCTGGAACACAGCGAGAGACGAGAGAGAAATAAAGAGAGGGGGAGGTGTGTGTGTGTGTGTATATCAGTGGAGGCTGGTGAGAGAATCTATTGGAGGACGGCCTCATTGCAATGGCTAGAATATAATATATCGAATGGAGTCAATCATGTGGTTTCCATATGTTTGATGTGTTTGATAACCATTACTTTTATTCCATACCAGTCATTAAAATGAGCCTGTCCTCCTATAGCTTCTCCCACCAGCCTCCTCTGATGTGTGTGTGCGTGTACCTCTGGGCTCCTTGGGCGTAGCTCCACAGTCCAGTCTCATGACGATGGGGGCGAAGGCCATGTGTCCCTCCACACAGTGTTTCCTGACTGAGTCGACGATGGACGGGGGGAAGTGGATGTGAAGGTCACACAGAAACGCTATACTGTGCTCATCCTGAGGAGGAAGAGAGAATATTCATGCCCATTTCATGAAACTAAGGACACAAAACAGGACACACCCAGTCTATCACATAGTGATGGTGTCACTGAGGATGTCATACTCACATTGATGAGGTCGATGCCAGCCTGTAGACCAGCGGAACGCTCAAAGTTTCCACTCAGCTTCACGTACTGGTACCTGGTACACAGAGGCATGAATCAGGGGTGAACGTTATCAGGGGTGAAAGTAAGCCATACGATTAAAACATTAGCCTATCACAATAAATAAAATAAAGATGCCAACAAAACTGTAGGCTATAACACCATCATTAACCATTACCGCATCTCAGCCACTTGAAAAATGTGTAAATTGAGTTGAAAACTGGTAGTATGTGCTACAAAATCTGGTGTGGTTTCGTCTCTGCGATGAGAATGTTGTGACATTTTGCCAAGGCATAGATGAATGTCCGAGACAGAGACAACAGTGGAATGCATCAACCTAAACTCAATCTAGGCTCCATGTGTCTCAATTCCAAAATGTCATTCCACTTTTTTGTGATTTGTAACAGATGTATTTCCATCACTGTTTGGATGCTGAAGTTATTTTAGAGTGGAGGAATGTGCCCAGGTAGTCTACGGGAGCCTTTGAGGTGATTTGTTTGACAATGTTATTAACATTTGATTACTTGTGCTTATGGCACACTCTGCGTACCTGTGCAGCGTGGATGCCTTTAGTGCTGCCTCTATATCCATGTCAGTGCTGTTGTAGTCAGTGATGATGAGGTTGAAGTAGGGATCTCCAGTGGTCTGGTACAGACCCTCCATGTCATCTATCAGCTGCTGCACCCAGCGGGCCTGGTTCTTTACTGAAACACACAAGCACGTACACACAGAGTAATACATCCTTATGTCACCATACAACATTAGGAGAGTAACAGTGCATGTGTGTGTGTGTGTGTGTGGTACCTGGTACTATGAAGTGTACAGTGGCAGTCGGGTTCCAGTGGAAGCCTAGAGGCTTGCATAGCAACGTCTCAGGGGCACGGCGAAGGACTCCCCTGGGGCGAGATCGATTATGGCGAATCAGAGCATAGATGTAGTGTGACAAACGAAGGTGTTGGCCAGTCATGTCCCTTAGCTCCAGCTCCAGGAAGTACCTGCTGCCCTGAACCCCATCCACTTTCCTCTCAACATTCAGCACACGCACCAGGGAGAAATGCCTAGGGAGGGACAGAGGGACAGGGTTAACACAAACTTCCACACACACATGTACTGTACACACACGCACACACACACTGACCTGTTGTGTCTGTGGTTTAGTTTGTCCATGAAGGCCTTGACGACAGGCAGAGCATCACTAGGGCGGAGCAGCAGGTTACCAGACACGTTACAGCTTAGGTCTATCCAATCAGAACGCATCGCCTGGAGGTTAACAGGGGTCACCTGGAATGTCTGAGCCCAGTTCACCTCAGGGTCAAACACCGGTGGAGGTGTGGAGTCATAAGCCAGCCCCTCCTCCTCTTCAGAGTCTCCCCCCAGACTCCATAAAGACTCACTCACACCCATCTCCTCCCCCTTTCTCTCACCCTCCTCCCCTCTGTCAATCCCTTCAACCAGATGGTTCCTTCCTCTGACCTCGCCAGGGGGCAGAGCCCTGTGGACTGTGTTGTCATAGTCAGGTTGCGGTCGTGACTTTATATGTGTTTGTGCTCGGAGGATGATATCTGTATCTAGGTCCTGGACTCTCTTCCTAGTCACAGTTGCTTTGTGGTACAACTTCACTAGAGGTGATTTAATCTTAGTCCCACCCATCTGACCAGGCTGTTGAATGCGCCGGCGCCTCCCTTGCAGCTGGGGAAGCCGAACTTGTGGTCTGTCTCTGTCTGCTGATCTGTCTGCTAGTCCGTCTCTGTCTGCTGGTCCGCCTGCTGGTCTGTATCTCTCTGCTGGTCTGTATCTGTCTGTTGGCATGTTCTGGTCTAGTTTTTGTGGTGAAGGTAAAATCTTTATCCCAGTTGAGTTCTGTTCTGCTGGTCCCTCTCTTGGTCTGGGTTGACTTTGGTCTGCTGGACCCAGATCTTCTCTGTCTGCTGGACCCAGATCTTCTCTGTCTGCTGGACCCAGATCTTCTCTGTCTGCTGGACCCAGATCTTCTCTGTCTGCTGGACCCAGATCTTCTCTGTCTGCTGGACCCAGATCTTCTCTGTCTGCTGTATTCCCTCTTGGTTTCTGTTCCCCTGTTCGGGACTTTTTTTTTTGTGCTGGTCTGAGCTGTTCAACTGCTCTATCTGTTGGTCTGTCTGCTGGTCTCAGCTTTTCTTCTGGTGTAGTCTGTATAGGTTTATGTGACCCAGGACCATGAGGGATCTCTAACCCATCCATTTCTGTTGCTCTGGTCTGGACTACAGCTGCTGCATTAGATCCTCTCCTCTTCTTCCTCCTCCTCTTCTTGTATGTGAGAGTATCAGACATGTTTCTATGTGTAGGTGCCCTGTCGGCCTGTGGCAGGGAGAAGAGTTTGCGTCGTCGTCTCTTGGCGTAATCGTCATAGTCGTCTCCATAGTCAGGAGGGGTGTGGTCTGTCTCACTAGCCCCTCCCACATTTGGAGGAGCCTCGCCATCTAACCCCTCCTCTGGGACCGCCTTTCTCCTCATCGAGATGCCAATATCTACCAGTCAACACACAGATGGAGAAGAGTGTTCATATAAAACGAACACTGGCCGATGACATTTCATATACTTTTTAACAGAAGAAAAATGTATGTGTCTCCCCTACCTCTGGCTCTGTTCTCTCCCTCCTGCCCCTCTGGCTCATCCAGCCGCATGTACCTGGAAAAGCCATACCTAGAGAGTGGAGATAAGGAAGGGAGTAGAAAGGGAGAGAATTTCATCATTGCACTCTGTCTGTCTCTCTCTCAGACGCCATTATCCATAACATCAGTGATAGCACCCTGCCCTCTGCTGGATGGTAATGGTAATGACCTCTGCTCAGAATAAGCCTCTGCTCAGACCGGGGCCCGGTTTCCCAATAGCGATGGAATTTAAGCTAACGAGCATTTTAAAGATGCATCTTTCCTACAACGGCCAAATATGTAACATTCGTTTCCCAAAGAACCACGCAGAGAGAATGTTAAGTTTGTCGTTAAGGCATAGTGTTGATACTGATAGGATCGAAAGAAAGGCTGCGCTGCTTTAGTATCGGTCTTCTTATTGTGGATGGCTGTTCACAAATCTAAATGTGTATTTGAACCCAATAATGGTTGAATTCAAGAAGTTTAAGCTGCCTATCAATCATTGGTTTTGAAACCAGTGGAGAGTCAGTGAAAAACGTGCTCTTGCAACAGCTGCATAGTGTGGATTACAGCATATGGAATAAAAGTGGGGCTTTTATTGATCAATCTGATTCATGCTGATAAAAAAATATATCCGTAGGCCTAATGGACACATGCTCAAGCTCGCACACTTTTGATAGACTTAAAAGGGGCAATCTGTAGTTGCTACATCCATCTTTTGACTTATAAGTTATAAGTCAACTGTATAGTTGAAGTTGGAAGTTTAGATACACTTAGGTTGGAATCATTAAAACACGTTTTTCAACCACTCCACAAATTTCTTGTTGACAAACTATAGTTTTGGCAAGTCGGTTAGGACATCTACTTTGTGCATGACACAAGTCACTTTTCCAACAATTGTTTACACAGATTATTTCCCTTATAATTAATTATCTGTATCACAATTCCAGTGGGTCAAAAGTTAACATACACTAAATTGACTGTGCCTTTAAACAGCTGGGAAAATTCCAGAAAATGATGTCATGGCTATATGAAGCTTCATCCACCTCCAATTGATGTCAATTGGAGGTGGATGTATTTCAAGGCCTACCTTCAAACTCAGTGCCTCTTTGCTTGACATCATGGGGAAATCGACCAAGACCTCAGAGAAACATTTTTAGACCTCCACAAGTCTGGTTCTTCCTTGGGAGCAATTTCCAAACACCTGAAGGTACCACGTTAATTTTTACAAAAAATAGTACTCAAGTATAAACACCATGGGACAGCGCAGCCGTCATACCTAAACTTCTGACCCACTGGGAATGTGATGAAAGAAAGAAATAATTTTCTCCACTATTATTATGACATTTAACATTCTTAAAATAAAGTGGTGATCCTATCTGACAGGGAATTTTTACTAGGATTAAATGTCAGGAATTGTGAAAAACTGAGTTTAAATGTATTTGGCTGAGTTGTATGTAAACTTCAGACTTCAACTGTGTGTGTATATATATATATATATATATATATATATCCATTGATTATTGAAGAATATAACGTATAAATGCCTCATGAGCTTAGTTCAACTGTCACACTCCATGGGAACCCAAAATATAAGCTTGTTTTACTCCAATGTTTGTGAACATTGTGACGGTAAACAAACACTGTACAGCCTCATAACATGGTTAAAACAATCACTTTCATATCATGGATGCTCAGTCCTTGCATCCATAGCTCTGTCTATTCATCTGAGAGTGGTTACATTTCTCCAGGCGGGCAGCAATCAGTTGAAGAGCATGCATTTCATTTTACTAGCATTTAAGAGCGGTTGGGAGGCCACGGAAGGAGTGTTGTATGGCGTTGAAGCTCGTTTGGAGGTTTGATAACACAGTGTCCAATATATCCTCCAAACACTGGCTTCGATGGCATTATCAGTTTTATACAAAGTGTTACCGACATATTTTCATTAAAAGTTTATTTTGATGATTTTATTCATACTATTTCATCCTTCCAGAAGATATAGTCCGGAACAAATCTAGAGTTGCTACCCAAGCCGGCTGGTCGGTCGTTCTATTGGTTCGGTTGCCAGAGACGCGACCCAGCTGTTCGTTCCAAATGTTCCACTGGCTGACAGCGTTCTTATCCCTTACTTGCGAGCTGGCCAACTACAACTAACTTACAGTCACGTCAAACAGTGCAGACAACAGTAGATGCATTTGTTTAAGCAGTTTCTAGTGACATTTATTTGGATACATCCATAACAATGAACTAATGAGGAGTGATTTCACCTGGAATAGAAAATGTATTCTCTGTTAGGACACTAACGTTATTCAGAGGAGCTAACCAACAGCACAATTAACACAATAACTTCAAACTGAAGCTGGAAAGACTGCAAATTAGCTGCACTTCGTTTCGTTGTAGCTTTTTCAATGGACATTTCTTTGTATGTATATCCATAAAAAATGATGCCAGCTGATTCATGACTTCGACTGGCTGAAAACGCTGCCTGCCTTTCTCTCGTTCCGACTCCCGACCCCAACACTTTCATTACTATGGGACAGTTGGAGATAGAATTTGAATATTGAAACAATGTTGCAAATGTCGGACAGACAGCAAAATGTAATGTGAGAAGTTTACTATAGTGGAGATCAAGTTTATAACTTCCCTGCCTGGGCTGATGAGACAGTGGATTGTGCTGTCAGATGGTATAGAGTAATAGGCATTTTAATGTCATAGATTTAGCCGGTGGTAACTTGTGGAATAGACACCGGCTGGAATGCGTTTTCAACCAATCAGCATTCTGGATTAGACCAACCCGTTGTGTAAACGGCTAAGGGCTGTGTCCTGGCACTCCGCATGTTGTTGTGCTAAGAACAGCCCTTTTAGTCATGGTATATCTGCCGTATACCACACCCACCCGGGCCTTATTGCTTATTAAGTATACAGTGCATTCGGAAAGTATTCAGACCCCTTGATTTCTTTCACATTTAGTTATGTTACAGCCTTATTCTAAAAATGATTTTAAAATATATTTTTTAAACAATCAACACAAAATACCCCATATGACGAAACTGCTTTTCAGAAATGTTTGCATATAAAAAAAAGCACAAAAAAATGAAAACTTTTTTACAAAAGTATTCAAACCCTTTGCTATGAGACTCGACAATGAGCTGCATCCTGTTTCCATTGATCCTCCTTGAGATGTTTCTACAACTTGATTGGAGTCCACCTGTGGTAAATTCAATTGATTGGACATGATTTGGAAAGGCACACACCTGTCTATATAAGGTCTCACAGTTGACAGTGCATGTCAGAGGAAAAACCAAGCCATGAGGTCAAAGGAATTGTCCTTAGAGCTCTGAGACAGGATTGAGTCGAGGCACAGATGTGGGGAAGGATACCAAAAATGTCTACAGCATTGAAGGTCCCCAAGAACACAGTGGCTTCCATCATTCTTAAATGGAAGAAGATTGGAACCACCCAGACTCTTCCTAGAGCTGGCTGCCCGGCCAAACTGAGCAATCGGGGAAAACGGTTATTGATCAAAGAGGTGACCAAGAACCCAATGGTCACTCTGACAGAGCTCCAGAGCACCTCTTTGGAGATGAGAGAACCTTCCAGAAGAACAACCATCTCTGCAGCACTCCACCAATTAAGCCTTTATGGTAGTGGCCAGACAGAAGTCACTCTTCAATAAAAGACACATGACAGCCTGCTTGGAGTTTGCCAAAACAACAAGATTCTCTGGTCTGATGAAACCAAGATTGAACACTTTGGCCTGACTTCCAAGTGTCACATCTGGAGGAAACCTGCCACCATCCCTACGATGAAGCATGGTGGTGGCAGCATCATGCTGTGGGGATGTTTTTCAGTGTCAGGGACTGGGAGACTAGTCAGGATCGAGGGAAAGATGAACAGAGGAAAGTACAGAGAGAACATTGATGAAAACCTGCTCCAGAGCGCTCAGGACCTCAGACTGGGGCGAAGGTTCACCTTTCAACAGGACAACGACGCTAAGCACACAGCCAAGACAATGCAGGAGTGGCTTCGGGACAAGTCTCTGAATGTCCTTGAGTGGCCCAGTCAGAGCCCGGATTTAAAGCCGATCGAACATCTTTGGAGAGCCCTGAAAATAGCTGTGCAGTGACGCTCCCCATCCAACCTGACAGAGCTTGAGAGGATCTGCAGAGAAGAATGGGAGAAACTCCCCTAAAACAGGTGAGCCAAGCTTGTAGCGTCATATCCAAGAAGATTTGAGGCTGATATCACTTCAACAAAGTACTGAATAAAGGGTCTGAATACTTATTTAAATGTGATATTTCAGTTTATTTTTACATTTGCTAAAATATCTAAAAACCTGTTTTTGGTTTGTCATTATGGGGTATTGTGTGTAGATTGTTGAGGGGTATTTTTTAACCACTTTAGAATAAGATTGTAAAGTATCAAAGTGGAAAAAGTCAAGGGGTCTGAATACTTTCAAATGGACTGTGAACAAAATCATATTGATTGACTTTCAGACAAGTCACAGGCTTTTGGTAGGGAGTAGGACAAGCTACTACGTGAGTATAACATGCTAGCAAAATGATCAGCTAATATGAGCAAACTAGAATAAAGATGATCATTAGCACTCATCTCAATTTAGTTAACATTTCATCAGCCTAATCAGCCTGCTACCAATTATCCTAACAGAGATTCAGTGAAAACAAAGATCTGACATTGATTGATTTATCTAGACGAGTCCCCCACGCTTGTCTCAAAGCAGTGCGATGGCACTGTCCCAATCATAACGGTGTTGAAATTATAATCTAGGTGACCACACACGATAGCTTTAAATTAGTTTAGAGGTTGTATATGACTTTGGTAGTTTCAGTATAAGAGAGAATTTTATATATGCCTTTAATTGCATTAGCCTACTTTATTCCAATATTTTCAACATTCAGTTGATCATAGCTAAGGTGAGGTTTCCTCTCTCTGGGCTTTTTCTAGGCCGAATGGCTGTTTCCTCATCTCTTCACTCCATTGCTGCCCACATCCGCAGCGCTGTTCTCAACACCCGTTTAAATCAATTTAGCTTACTGCTTTCTAGATAAATGCAGGTTTGGGCTCATTTAATTTCTGTGATGTCGGACCATGCCTGGGCTCTAGATTACCGGGCTTGGGTCGGACAGGGGTCTAATTTTCTGATGAGAACTCTATACTGCATGCGGGTCTCGTGTGCAGTCCAGGAGTGCCAATTATGTGTCTGCTTCGAATTTATGGCACCTTGTTAGGCTAAATGCTTTCATGCCACAACCTATTTGGCAAAAAATGTAATAGCACATTATCCAATCTGTGCTCCACATGTTGTGTATTTTGTTGAATTGCATTAGTGTGACATTGGGGGAAATGTTTAGGGAAATGTGAAGTGATCCCTGGACAGTCCAGGGATCTCGGTTACCCGTGTTAATCCATAATACTGTGTAGGCTATTCATCTTTTTCTGCAGTCATCTCTGTTTTCATTGGAAGCATCTTTTAATCCTTCACTTGTTTGTAACAATTGCAAAGACATTGACAACATTGTATTTGTAAGTCAACTTCATTGTGAAGCTATCAGTGGTCACAGAGAGACAGATAAACATCTTGATTCTATGTCTAGCAGATATCTTCTGTGTATAAAGTCACATGGTAGGGAAAAAACACATCTAAAGACACACTTAGCTGTTCTAAGACTGGTCTGAAGCAGTTGGTAAATAACAAGCGTTTTCTAGTGCAACTTTCGTAACGGTGGTTTTGGCAAACAGCTCACAGATTTAAAGATGCCCCTACGAAGGTTCTTATGATACATTTTGCCTTAAAATGCTTTTGGGAAACTGTCCTCAATCTCAATTGCATACAATTCACATCCTCTCTCCTCGCCTGTGTCACGCCCTGGTCGAAGTATTTTGTGTTTTTTTTTCATGTATTTGGTCAGGCCAGGGTGTGACATGGGTTTTTGTATGTGGTGTGTAGATTAGTGGGGTGTTCTAGGAAAGTCTATGGCTGTCTGAAGTGGTTCTCAATCAGAGGCAGGTGTTTATCGTTGTCTCTGATTGGGAACCATATTTAGGCAGCCATATTCTTTGGTTGTATTGTGGGTGATTGTCCTGAGTGTCTTGATGTCCTTGTGCTGTGTTAGTTGACACAAGTATAGGCTGTTTTCGGTTTTCGTTTAGTTTATTGTTTTGTAGTGTTTGTGTTTATTCGTGTTTACGTTGTTTGATTAAACATGGATCGCAATATACACGCTGCAGTTTGGTCCGACTCTCCTTCACCATATGAAAACCGTGACAGCCTGCTTCTCAAAACGCCTTGGATGAGAAAGCCAGAGGTCCCACCCCTCTGACCTTCTCCTCCAATGGGTTTTAAGGAGGTAAGGAGAGAGAACGCAAGGAGTATGCAATTGAGATTCTCCCATAGAGGTCATACATTTCACTGTCGGCTCTATTTCATTAAAAAAATCACTCTCCCTTTCCCTCTCCCTCCCCTTCTCACCTGTCCAGGTCTAGGGGACTGTTGTGGTAGAAGCAGGTGTTTTCTGTCTCCATCTGTGTGAGCCGTGTGTAGTCATTGGGGTAGATGTAGGACATGTGGACCTGGAGACACACAAACAACATGGTAAAGACCCACTCATAGCCAGCTAACAACACATCAACCCACTAAACAAACTCATTTCTGTAAACTATAGGGATTGTAGTAGTTACAGTACTTACAAACTGCAGACCCTGGTATCGCAGCAGAGGGAAGCCTTTGATGATGTAGCTTGGTTTATAGGAGCAGTCAGGTAACACACCACGGAGGTACCTACTGTCTAGGGCAGGGACTACACACACAGAGTTGTTGTTTTTTCTATCTAACGACTGTAGTGTGTGTGAGTGAGAGTGTGAGGTCTTACTCTGGTAGAGGGTGTCCCGTGGGTCAACTCTCTGCATGTCGGCCACAGGCTGGCTGCTCAGCTGGTTGTCAGGCTGGTTGCTAGGCGTGCGGGTGTGACTGGCGGCCGTTTGGGGTATGTGAGTGGTGTCACTCATCCTCAGAGTGGACTCATCTGTACACACACACACACGTCTGAGATAACGGTTAGGTAGTTCAAATAAATTAGAAGTGTGTGTCCGTGTGCGTGTGTGTACTCACTGGTATAGAGGGATATGTACTTGGAGCTGATGACTGTAAAGCTTAGACCCTCCTGGTTCAGCTGCCACTGTATCAAAACAATTACACACACACACTTAATACTACCGCCTGCATGCACACACAGAGAAGAAAGAGTAGAGAAGGGAAACTCACCGCCACCTCCATGTGGTCTGTTCCTCTGTCGTTCTGTTTATGGACGATCTCAAAGAAGTACATCCTCTGAACTGACAGCCTGCAGAACACACACACACACACACACACACACTTGCTAGTTTCTGATAGGTGGTGGTAGATGCCTGCCATCTCATGACTATCACCTCCTTCCCTCTATCACCTCATTTAACCTCTCTCCCTGTTCCCCTCCCTCTTTCATTTAACCTCTCTCCCTGTTCCCCTCCCTCTTTCATTTAACCTCTCTCCCTGTTCCCCTCCCTCTTTCATTTAACCTCTCTCCCTGTTCCCCTCCCTCTTTCATTTAACCTCTCTCCCTGTTCCCCTCCCTCTTTCATTTAACCTCTCTCCCTGTTCCCCTCCCTCTTTCATTTAACCTCTCTCTAGCCTGCGGTCCATGCTTGATTATGGTTTTTGTGACAGCGTCCTTTGTCAGGATCAAACCCACTTCTCCCTGCACCATCCATCATCGTACACACACACACACACACACACACACACACACACACACACACACACACACACACACACACACACACACACACACACACACACACACACACAGGTACACACACACACACTTCACCTCAGAGGTAGGTCTGTGTGTGCATCCTGGCTCAGTGCCATAGCTCCAATACACCACAAAAAAACAAAGAGAAAACAACCTGTGCTTAAAATAACTCTCAGCCCTGTGTTTAGACATAGATTCATTCCCCCCGGCAATCATAGCCTTCACTAATACAAAAGCACCCACAGTGTTTAGCCGACTCACCTAACCGGTCTGGATGTCTGACTGGCGTACTTCCCAAACTCACCAGGTGCCGTCCACTCCATGCCAGTCTGAAAAACACCCCACACTTGACAGCTCATCGTACTTAAAGACAGGAAGAGCGCTGCCATAATTCCAAATAAACACACTCATGCCTGTCACTGTAGCTATCTCAGGTATGCAGGTACACACCAACACACACACACAGAGCCCACCTTGCCGATCCAGGTCAGTAGCTGCAGGTTGAGTGGAGAGTCATCCCGGCTCAGCCAGAACTCAGAGTTATCATCAGAGCTCACCGCAAACACAAACTCACCTGGAGCACACACACACAGTTAGATGACAAATATTTGTCAGAGCATTCTTTGAATTTAATTAGTTGTTCCTCTGGGTTCAGTGTTTGGACCTCTGTGGGTTAGTCGCCTTGTGGCATGTAAAGTTGAATGGCTGTCTTACTGCACCAAACACAGTTGTTAAAAACCTTGGTGTTTACCACCCACCGAACTGTCTCGATGCCCTACGTGAATTTCAACTTGTACTCCAGGATGGATGGAAGGGTACCGTCAGTATAGGGGTGGAGATAGCCAAAGATCCTGAGGCCATAGTTGGTCCATCTAGGAGAAACAGCCAGCTTCTTTACAGTGGTTCTAGACTAAAGAGAGAGATGGAGAGACAGAGGTATGGCATGTCGTGTATATGTTTCTGGGGGAATCACATGGGCGTGTAGTGTGTGTGTGAGTGACTCACATGTGGGTAGAGTGGGTAGTGCAGGTTCTTGCGGAGCTGAGCTGTAGAGCTGCCACACCAGTCCTCAAAGATATGGAGATTAACCTGTCCCTTATACTGGAGAGAGAGAGGACATGACAGTGAAACAATGACAACATAAACCATGCTCTCTTTATGTGTCTCCTGACCCCTCCTGTCTCAACCTCCAGTATTTATGTTGCAGTAGTTTGTGTCGGGGGGCTAGGGTCAGTCTGTTATATCTGGAGTATTTCTCCTGTCTTATCCGGTGTCCTGTGTGACTTTAAGTATGCTTTCTCTAATTCTCTTTTTCTCTCTCTCGGAGGACCATGCCTCAGGACTACCTCGCATGACTCCTTGCTCACCCGTCCACCTGGCCGTGATGCTGCTCCAGTTTCAACTGTTTTGCCTGCGGCTATGGAATCCTGACCTGTTCACCGGACGTGCTACCTGTCCCAGACCTATTATTTGACCATGCTGGTCATTTATGAACATTTGAACATCTTGGCCATGTTCTGTTATAATCTCCACCCGATACAGCCAGAAGAGGACTGACCACCCCTCATAGCCTTTTTCCTCTCTAGGTTTCTTCCTAGGTTTTGGCCTTTCTAGGGAGTTTTTCCTAGCCAACGTTCTTCAACACCTGCATTGCTTGCTGTTTGGGGTTTCTGTACAGCACTTTGAGATATCAGCTGATGTACGAAGGGCTATTTAAATTAATTTGATTTGATTGTCATAGGCTACCTGGCTAAAATGTTTGCTTGCTAGCCTAACTTCCTTTCATGGGCAACGTTAGCTGGTTAACATTAGCCTTCTACATCTAGCTATTGAACTCCCCTCCTCTCAATCCATGAGCACAATCTATGAATTTATGATTGGATCAGAATCACCTTTATAATCATTGGCCTGTATGGAGAATAAAGTCCAAATTTTATCTAGCCACCGGAGGACAACAAAACGAGATGCCACAATTCAAGTTGTTTCTGTCAATGAGTTATTTATCTTGAAGCGATGTGATGGGAGTGAAGTCAAATTCAAGCTGGCTTACCTTGACACTTTTTTGGTGCGCCAGTACCATTAACAGTTGAGCTCAGTCAGTTTAGCTCAACTCTGATTGGCAAAGTGACTATTCTACTGGATGTCATAAGGTGAATGCACCAATTTGTAAGTCGCTCTGGATAAGAGCGTCTGCTAAATGACTTAAATGTAAATGCAAAATAATTATTTTGTTAATTTTTTGGCGAAGCCAGTACCCCATTTTTTTTTATTTTACCTTTATTTAAATAGGCAAGTCAGTTAAGAACAAATTCTTATTTTCAATGACGGCCTAGGAACAGTGGGTTAACTGCCTGTTCAGGGGCAGAACGTCAGCTCGGGGATTTGAACTTGAGCTCTAACCACTAGGCTACCCTGCCCCCGACAAAGTAATGACAAAGTAAAAACAGCTTTTAGAAATGTATGCAAATTTATTGAAAAATGAGTCAATACTTTGTAGAAGCACCTTCGGAAGCAATTACAGCTGTCTTTGCGGGTAAGTCTCTAAGAGCTTTCCACACCTGGATTGTGCAACATTTGCCCATTATTCTTTTCAAAATGATTCAAGCTCTGTCAAATTGGTTGTTGATCATTGCTAGATAACCATTTTCAGGCCTTGCCCTAGATTTTCAAGCAGATTTACGTCAAAACTGTAGCTTGGGCTTGTGTTTTAGATTATTGTTCTGCTGAAAGGTAAATTAATCTTCTAATGTTTAGTGGAAAGCAGACTGAACCAGTCCTTAACGATTACAAGCATACCCATAACATGACAGACACCACCATGCTTGAAAATATGGAGTGGTACTCAGTAATATGTTGTATTGGATTTGCCCCAAACATAACATTTTTGTATTCAGGCCAAAAAGTGAATTGCTTTGATACATTTTTTGCAGTATTACATTAGTGCCTTGTTGCAAACAGGATGCATGTTTTGGAACCATGCTCAAAGGGATATTCAATGTCTGCTTTTCCTTTGCAAACCTCCCTGGTCTTTCTGGTTGAAATGTACTGCTCGAATGAGAGACCTTACAGAGATGAGGTGACGATACAAAATTAAATACATGTGAAACACTATTATTGCACAGTGAGTCCATGCAACTTGTCAAGCTAAGTTTTACTCCTGAACTTATTTAGGCTTGCCATAATAATGGGGTTGAATACTTAGTGACTCAAGACATTTCAGCTCTTCATTTTGTATGAATTTGTGAACATTTACATTTCTCAAATTGCTCTCTCATGTCTTGGCACCTTTAGGTTTGGATTTCAGGGAGATGGGGACGGGTGTGTGTCTAGAAACCTTAGATTGGTAAATTTCACTGGAGTGAAGGAAGAACTAACAAATTCCTGCCATTGGCCAGTCCAGTGTTGTGATTGGCTATTGCGAGCCATCTGTTTAGCGGTTTGAGCCAGAAACCCAGCAACTTGACAACCAAATTAATTGTGAAATTAATTATAATACGTATACTATACCTTGAGTTGAGTAGACTTTACACTGAACAAAAAAATACACGCAACATGTAGTGTTGGTCCCATGTTTCCAGAGTAAAAAAAAAAAAATCCCAAACATTTTCCATATGCAGTGTATTTTTCTCAAATTTTGGAACAAATGTGTTAATATCCTTAATGGTGAGCATTTCTCCTTTGCCAAGATAATCCATCCACTTGACAGGTAATAAATCCCCTTTTGTGGGGGAAAATGCATTTGATTGGCTGCCAAGCAGGTGGGCCTATGCCCTCCCATGGCTGCACCCTTGCCCAGTCATGTGAAATCCATAGATTAGGGCCTAAGGAATTTGTTTAAATTGACTGATTTCCTTATATGAACTGTAACTAAGTAAAATCTTTGTGGCATGTTGCGTTTATATTTTTGTTCAGTATACTTGCTAAAGTTATCTAGCTTATTTGTTAGCCAGCAACTTTTGTATATAAAACAAAAAGCAGACAGTTCTAGCAGACACCATAAAACGAGTCCACTAATTGCAGGAAAGAGACAATATTTGGGGTATGAAGCCCAAGGACACACACACACACACACACACAGGGAATTTTTTATTATATGAAGACAAAAGGGTATAATCTGTTACCTGCTACAGTACATAACCAGTCCCAAATAATATACTGTAAACTCCAACTGACATGATAAACCAACTAAACTCAGGTTAACATGTCAGAATACATTTGCATGTAGAGGAATTTGACTGTGAAATGGTGCTGCCACAATAAACAGAATATACAGAACAAAATATATATAGATGCAGAATTTCCAAAGATCCACATACAGTATGTACACTATGAACACTATATGCTACATTGTAAATTATGCATGTAAGAAATGTGCAGAGTACAAAGAGCAATGTGGGACTGAGCCGAGCTGTAGGGCAGCTCACTTTATAATGTATGTCAAACAAAAACAAATGATTTCAAAGTGAAACAAACCACACAACTCTATGCACAAGGACTACTTTGAACAACTTGCAATCATTGGTTTGTATGACATACATTTTAAAGTAATTAATCTGAGTCTCAGCGTCACTCTTAATAATGTGGAATTGCCCTGTACCAATCCACACCACTTGTCAGACCCTATGACAGCCTGCTGTCATGTCATGTCCAACACACCTCGAGGAGAGCTATTTTTATTTTTGTTATTTTTTTATTACCTTTATTTTACTAGTCCAATGCTCTAACCACTAGGCTACCCTGCCGCCCCCTATCCTCCTATAGGTTTTCAATTCACCCCTTACCTACACTTCTCATACTGTTTAGCAGTAGCTTGGTTTCCATCCAATTGGCAAAAGAGTTATGAGAATCTAAAAAAATATGGGCATTTTTCCAACCAACTGACTTGTTACAGATAAAGATCCGTGCGTGATGACGTAGTGCACACACAGTGCATACTTTTTCGATAAAGTTTTTCATGTACCGAATACAAATCTGAAGTTCAATGTGTTTCCATCCCATTTTCAACTCTACTGATAGTTTTGTCACAAGCTGTTTCGTTAAATAGCCCACTCTGGTCTTGACACATGAACTCTAGCCAACAGCTGGCAGATAGGCCTACTCTGCGGGTATGTTAGTCTACATAATAATATCATTATGGATAAGAACGAGAATATTTTTTCTTTGTTGAACGGCAGTCAAGCTTCAATCATCATGTCATCAGAATAAGCCCCTTGACATTTATTGGAAGGGAGCGTCAAGCTCATACCGTGCACTTTCCCCACCTTGTGAAGTTACTCATCATTTATTTAATTGGTATTCTAACAAACTGCATGGTTTCCCAAGTCCTAGTGAGAGGACCACACACCAGGTCATTGCGTGACTCCAAGTTTACTTCAATATGATGGTTATTATATCAATATTTGCGCATACTGGTGTTTCCACAGCCATTTCTCGCATAATTAATTTTACAGACACAAAAAGATCCCAACATGTTGAACAAACAAATTATCAAAAAAATTTTATGACTTTACTCAACACTAAAAACTGTGGATGGAAACATGGTTAATGACTGTCACATTCATTCAGTGTAGAAAAATATTTCTAACCAATAGAAAGCAGCTGGTCATCATACTCTGTACCTGACAAATGTCCTATGCACAATGCCTTACAATGCCCTCATACAGCAAATTAGAGGAACTCAGTACCACTAATGATTAAGTTATGTGGGTGATTGGTGGATGTCATGGTTAACCTGCAGGTAGTCCCCAGAGTGCTGTGCATAGAGGAGAGCCAAGGTAACCTACTTGGAACAAAATGGATCCTGTATCTTGTCAGCTGAGCAGAGAACACATTCGTGACAGTGGACCTGGATGGAAAGAGCAATGAGAGAAACGGTTTGAGGTCATTCTCATTTATTGTAACTGCGCAAAAACTAACAAGAGTAAAAGTTAACTAATCTTTTTTAATCAGATTGTATCTCAAAGTATGCAGTTGGCGGTTTACAATATTGGCTATTATTTGGTTCAACGTCTGACATCTCTTGGCTCCCTCTCCTCAATCACTGACCTCTTCCCCAGTGAAGGTCGTCCCTGTCTGTTCTCACCCTGCCTCTCCTCCCTCTTCTGCCACCCATGCTGGTCTTCCAAGTCTTCCTCCTCTTCTAAACCCCTCCTTGACTTAGCCAGAGATGGTATAGAAAACAAAACCACCTTGGCTTTAGTTAAACCACGTTTAAATGTTAGCTAGCTAGATAACTTTGGTTAGTTAGCTTCCTAGCTAGCTGACGTTAACCTAGCTTGCCTCGTCAATAGCCTGCTTTTATAAGAGAATAATGAACTACTTACTATTTCAATTTTGAAATCATAGTCGATTAGCGAGCTAGTTGATAAGCTAATTCTCTACTGGAAAAACTATCATACTTACCTTTTCATGATGGTCAGCCTTCGTTTCATCTCTATGGTAAAACATCTGGTTAGAGCGCAGTCAAGCCGTGATTTGTCCAAAAACCAGACCAATTGCGTTTCAGTAGACTGCTACAGGCTATGTTCATTGGCTAGAATTTCCACTGGTTATAAAAGTATAGTAAACAGTTGCGAGAGCAAAATGGATTTTGGAGCACAAACTGAAAAATTGGTGTGAGACTAGGGCTGGGCGAAATGGCCAAAATATTATATAACGATATTTTTTATTAATTTTTAAATAAGACGGTATTTTTGAGTTTTGAATAATAAGTGTTCTACATTTGCTTAATGAGCAGTGAGTGGTCCTAGGGTGGCAACACATACATTGTATGTGAGTTTAATGAGCACTTTTATAATTTCAGCATTTCCTGCACTCAATTGCAGTGGTGGAAAAAGTCCCAAATTATCATACTCAAGTAAAAGTGAAAGTCACCCAGTAAAATACTACTTGAGTAGAAGTATAAAAGTATTTGGTTTTTAAATATACTTAAGTGTCAAAAGTAAATGTAATTGATCAAATGTACTTAAGTATCAAAAGTAAAACGTCAAATTCCTTAAATTAAGAAAACCAGAGGGCCCCAATTTTTTTTTTTTAATTTACGGATAGCCAGGGGCACACTCCAACACTCACAAATAATTTACAAACAAAGCATGTGTTTAGTGAGTCCTCCCAGATCAGAGGCAGTAGATGACCAGGGATGTTCTCTTGACAAGTGCGTGAATTGGACCATTTTCCTGGCCTGCTAAGCATTCAAAATGTAATGAGTACTTTTATGTGTCAGGGAAAATGTATGGAGTAAAAAGTACATTATTTTCTTTAATGTAGAAGTAAAAGTTGCAAAAATAAAACAGTAGAAGACGTAAGTAGTACTTGAAATTATTTTTACTTAAATACACCACTGCTCAATTGAGATCATTTCCACGCTGCCACGTAGGGCTGCACGATATGGGCAAATTATCTAAGACTTATTTTTAACCAAATGTTGCAATTGCGATTTGACTTGCGAATTAGAGCAAAAATGTTGGAATCATGGAAATAGAATGACTATTCTAATTATATAGTTAGAGTATAATAGTGGGCACTTTGAATACAGTGTTGTTTGAGATGACAACAAATTAAAATGCCAGGAAGGAGTTATTGTGACAGGGTAAGAACTAAAGTGTTAAGTGTTTCCTAGGGGACCCTATAAGCTTTGGCTACATTGCATGTTCTCTCTTAGCTACTTCATGTAGCTAACATATTCTTGCTTTGCATATTCCTCTTTGATTTAGAAGATACTGTTGCACAAACAACATGCTGATTTAGGTCTACACCATCACTGGTATTATCAGGCTGTATTAGCTAGCTAGGTTTGCTCTTACCCCGTACATGTATTAGCAGCTAACAAGATTTAGGACAACTTGCTAAGAAAAGACAAACTAGCTGTTTGCTGATGTAAGAAACAAACTAATAGTGTAATTATAGAACGCTAGTGGATTCATATTAAGAAGCAAAGTGAAAACAGCATTGTTGTCATCAACATTGTTGCATGGGGGGGGGCTTATTTAATTTCTAAGTCTTGGCATATAGTAAGTATTTCTTCAGGCGAACAAAAGTCTTCGCTCTCGATTTAAATGCAGTTCTGCTCGCTCAAAGTCACACTCGCAAGTACTCAAGTTTCATTTGCGCACACCATGCTGGCCTGCACTCGCGGGGCCTGTCCTCTGCTCGTTTGACCACATTTATTCTCTCTCTCTTGACTCAAGTGTTTGCTCGCGCAATAATGTTTCATCTTGCTCGCGACATAGAACCATGCATGAGAGCACCAGCTGTTCCAGATAACTGTGTGATCACGTCCTCCATAGCCGATGTGAGTAAGACCTGTAAACAACTTAACATTCACAAGGCCGTAGCGCCAGACGGATTTACCAGGACGCATACTCAGAGCATGCACTGACCTGCTGGCAAGTGTCTTCACTGACATTTTCAACCTCTCCTTGACCTAGTCTAAAATACCTAAGTATTCAAGCAGCATGCCCCCATTCACATCAACAAGGCTGTAATGGTGCGGGTCAAGACCTTCAAGTTCCTCTGTGTTCACATGACTAACGATCTATCAAGTCCAAACACACCAACACAGTCGTGATGAGGGCATGGCAATGCTTCTTCCCCCTCAGGAAGCTCCTCAAAAAGGTTTACAGTTGCACCATTGAGTGCATCTTGACTGGCTGCATCGCCGCTTGGTATGGCAACTGCTTGGCATCCGACCGCAAGGCGCTACAGAGGGTAGTGTGTATTAATTAGGGCCGATTTCAAGTTTTCATATCAAATCGGTAATCTGCCTTATTGGACGCCGATTACATTGAAATCCACGAGGAAACTGCATGGCAGGCTGACCACCTGTTACGCGAGTGCAGCATCAAAAGGACCTTGTGGCTGCAAGGAGCCAAGGTAAGTTGCTAGCTAGCATTAAACTTATCTTATAAAAACCAATCAATCTTCATATAATCACTAGTTAACTACACATGGTTCATGATATTACTAGGTTAACTAGCTTGTCCTGCGTTGCATATAATCAATGCGGTGCCGGTTAATTTATCATTGAATCACAGCCTACTTCTACTTCGCCAAACGGGTGATGATTTAACAAAATCGCATTTGCAAAAAATGCACAATCGTTGCAATGTACCCAACCAAAAACATCAATCCCTTTCTCATATTTTTTAACCTGCATATTTAGTTCAAATAAATGCATGTTAGCAGGCAATATTAACTAAGGAAATTGTGTCACTTCTCTTGCGTTCTGTGCAAGCAGAGTCAGGGTATATGCAACAGTTTGGGCCTCCTGGCTCGTTGCAACCTGTGTGAAGACAATTTCTTACGAACAAAGACCGTAATTAATTTGCCAGAATTTTACATAATTATGACATGACATTGAAGGATGTGACAGCAATATTTAGACTTAGGGTTCCCGCCCGTTCGATAAAATACGGAATGGTTCCGTATTTCACTGAAAGAATAAACATTTTGTTTTCGAAATTATAGTTTCTGGATTTGACCATATTAATGACCTTCTTACACCACTTGACAACATTCCACTGAAAAGGCAGCGAGCAAATTCTTTTTCTTTAAAAAAAAAAATGTAACTTTATAACATTAACAAGTGCAATACACCAAATGAAAGATAAACTTCTTGTTAATCTACCCATCGTGTCCGATTTCAAAAAGGCTTTACAGTGAAAGCACAAAATATGATTATGTTAGGTCAGAGCCAAGCAACAAAACCAGCCATTTTTCCAGCCAAAGTTAGGAGTCACAAAAAGCAGAAATATAGATAAAATGAATCACTAACCTTTGATGATCTTCATCAGATGACACTCATAGGATATCATGTTACACAATACATGTGTTGTTCGATAAAGTGCATATTTATATAAAAAAATCTCAGTTTACATTGGCGCGTTACGTTCAGTAATGTTTTGCTTCCAAAACATCCAGTGATTTTGCAGAGAGCCACATCAATTTACAGAAATACTCAAAAATAAACATTAATAAAAGATACAAGTGTTATTCACAGAATTAAAGATGGACTTCTCCTTAATGCAACCAATGTGTCAGATTTCAAAAAAACTTTACGGAAAAAGCACACTATGCAATAAGCTGAGTACGGCGCTCAGAGGACAAAACAAGCCAAAGAGATATCCACCATGTTGGAGTCAACAGAAGTCAGAAATAGCATTATAAATACTCACTTACCTTTGATGCACTCCCAGGAATCCCAGTTCCACAATAAATGTTTGATTTGTTCGATAAAGTTAATAATTTATGTCCAAATTCCTCCTTGTTGTTGTCAGCCCAGTAATCCAACTTCATGACGCATGAGCAGACGAAAAGTCCAAAAGTTCCGTTACAGTCCGTAGAAACATGTCAAACAAAGTATAGAATCAATCTTTAGGATGTTTTTAACATAAATCTTCAATAATGTTCCAACTGGAGAATTCCTTTGTCTTCAGAAATGCAATGGAACGCGAGCTAACTCTCACGTGAATGAGCGTCACGAGCTCGTGGCACTCTTCGAGAACACTGACTCAAAGAGCCTTTATGAGCCCCCACTTCCCAGTAGAAGCATCAAACAAGGTTCTAAAGACTGTTGACATCTAGTGGAAGCCTTAGGAAGTACAATTTGACCCAATAGACACTGTGTTTTCGATAGGCCAAGAGTTGAATAACTACAAACCTCAGATTTCCCACTTCCTGGTTAGATTTTTCTCAGGTTTTCGCTTGTTCTGTTACTCACAGACATCATTCAAACAGTTTTAGAAACTTCAGAGTGTTTTCTATCCAAATCTACTAATAATATGCATATATTAGCAACTGGGACTGAGTAGCAGGCAGTTTACTCTGGGCACGCTTTTCATCCAAACGTGAAAATGCTGACCCCTATCCCAAACAGGTTTTAATGACCAAAGGCTCGTATTTCTGTGTTTATTATATTATAATTTAGTCTATGATTTGATAGTCTGACTGATCGGTGGTAGGCAGCAGCAGGCTCGTAAGCATTCATTCAAACAGGACTTTACTGCATTTGCCAGCAGCTCTTAGCAATGCTTGAAGCACAGCGCTGTTTATGACTTCAAGCCTATCAGCTCTCGAGATTAGGCTGGCAATACTAAAGTGCCAATAGTCAAAGGTATATGAAATACAAACCGTATAGAGAAATAGTCGACGTGTCATAATTCCTATAATAAATACAACCTAAAACTTCTTAACTGGGAATATTGAAGAACTGGGAATACTGAACCACCAGCTTTCATATATTCTCATGTTCTGAGCAAGGAACTTAAACGTTAGCTTTTTTACATGGCACATATTGCACTTTTACTTTCTTCTCCAACACTGTGTTTTTGCATTATTTAAACCAAATTGAACATGTTTCATTATTTATTTGTCTAAATAGATGTTATGTATTATATTAAGTTAAAATAAAAGTGTTCATTGAGCATTGTTGTAATTGTCATTACTACAAATATATATAAAAATCATCCGATTAATCAGTATCGGCTTTTTTTGGTCATCGAATAATCGGTATCGGCGTTGGAAAGTCATAATCGGTCGACCTCTAGTAGTGTGTACAGCCGAGTACATCACTGGGGCCCAACTCCCTGCCATCCAGGACCTCTATACCAGGAGGTGTCAGAGGAAGGTCCTAAAAAGGGTCAGACTCTAGCCACCTAAATCATAGACTGTTCTCTCTGCTACCACATGGTAAGCGGTACCGGAGCGCCAAGTCTGGGACCAAAAGGTTCCTAAACTACTTCTACCCACAAGCCATTAGACTGCTGAACATTTAATCAAATGGCTACCCAGACTATTTGCACTGATCCCCTTTTTTGTTGTTGTTGCATTGACTCTCTTCCACTGGCTCTATGCACACTTACCGGGCTCTACCCACAAACTCACACATACTACACTGACACACCAACACACACACACACACACACGCACACACACACACACACACACTTTTTGGGCAAGCCTGGGCAGGTTGTGGAAGGTTCCTGTTGGTGAATAATGTACCTCTGGCCTCCAAGGCTGTGGGGTGTAGCTGGAACACCAGGCTTCTGAATAATCCTCCCCCACATCACCTCCAACCTGGAACACACAGATGAGGTAACTACTTTTCTGGGTTTTGTGATAGGTGTGTATGGAAAAACTGGTATGTGACAAATTCTGTCTCCCACTCTCCCTTACCCTCCACTCCAAACTCTCTCTCTCTCTTCTTCTCCCCCTATCCTTACCACTCTTTCTTGGGTAGGTCTTCTCCTGGGACTGCCCTCACTGGTAGGACTGAAACCTGTAGCAGAGAGAGAGGGAGAAATTTTAAGAAAGAAAGAGAAACAAACTGCCACTCTAAAATTAGGAGTATTTACAAGAAACAAACAAACACACACACTTTATCTCCTTGGTTCTAGTTCAAAGTTAAATCATAGATCTAACTCTAAACACACAATCAGCTGGTCATAACAATGGAAATTACACATACGAATCTGAACATACTACACACACACATGCACACTTGAACACACTCCTTGCTTCCCGTACAACCCTCTACTGCTGATGTTCCAACAAGTGTCCTCTGCTTGATTCAGGGTCATGTTAACCCGCTGAGCTAAAGGCATCGGGTCTGGTAAACAACAACAGCCTTCTGGACTCAGAAACACTAGCCAGGTGTGTGCCCACACAAACAAACAAACAATACAATTAGGCTACCCTGTGTGTATTTATAGAGGCAGTGCTACAGGGTTAGCGTGTGTGTGTTTGGGGGGTTGCAATGGGGAGAAAGAACTTTAAGTACTGGTAGTTTGGAAGTCTGTAATTATCACCAGGGTGGAGACACACACAGGGTAATTTTAGAGTGGTAGTTGAGGACAGAAAAAGAATGATATTTTTAACTCAAGGAATAAAATATTCTATCCCCTTCCTATCTCCCTTCTCATGTTTGTAAGTCTTTTTCTCCTCTCCCTGTTCCTCCCAACTTCTCTGCACTCTCCTCTCCTCTGGCTAAGTGTGTGGGCACATAAACAAATCTACAACATCTGTCCTAACACTATGCACACAAAAACCTGCACAAACATACATATGTTAAGAGGGTGATGTCCTCGCTCCTGAGAATAGCCCCATCTTCACAAACATACACCCGTGTGCGTGTATTGACAGCAGGGTTCCAAAGCCCTGTTCCCTCCAGCCCCAGGTATGAGGCTACCACTGCTACAAACAAATGTGTGTGTGTGTGTGTGTGTGTAGACAGCAGGAGAAAAAGGACGGTGGGAAAGAAAAGCCATCCACAAAGACTAATATCTACATGTAAAGGAAGTCACACCGCTTGATTAGCAAGTACCACTTCCTTCTGATTAGGCTCACACGAGGCTCGAACCGAGGCCCTCTGCCTTGCTAGAACCTTAGGGTTGTTGGCACTGAAAAATTCCCCCCAAAAGTTGTTGCAAGAACCCCAAAGGAGCTGGGGTTCATCGAGGATCCTCTTTAGTTCTTGGGGGTTCTTGCAGGAACCTAACTGCTTAACAGAAACATTTTGATTTGAATTTGAGACAACGGCTGGTGCAGGTACTTAATAAAACTGCTTAGGGATAGGCATCCCGTCAACGGGACAGTTGTAAATCATGCAGCGCCTTCTGTCACGATCGCAGATTTTAGAGAAACAACAAATGTCGGTACATATAAGTGTCTTATATTGGCTGAATGCTTAAATTCTTGTTAATACATCTATTACTGCAAAATAATGACATGCTATTGTTTGAGAGCTCCTAACAACAAAACACTTTTTTCACTGCAATAGGTTTGATAAATTCACCTCTAAAGGTTAAATGTGTACTTACATTCTGAAATCTTGCTCTGATTTATCATCCAAAGGGTCCCAGATATATATATATATGATATATATATATATGAAATGTTGTTTTGTTAGATAAAATCCTTTTTCATAGCCTAAAAAGGTCCATATAGCATGCACGACTGATTTTGTATTGCAAAGATCGGAATCTGTGGAAATCTAACCCTAAACGTTGTTTCAACCAGTCATATCCCATCCGTATTTATTCCTCAGAGATCCTAGAGCGTAACCAGACTTCACTATATCATTAGGGTGTAGTATATCCTATAGGACACCAAATTTGGTCAGAGAGCGATGCCTTCATTGCACGCCGATGACGCGGGCGGTCTTCACTTGATCGACTGTAACTTTGTCAAATAAGCACCAATCAGGGTCAAACAAAGCTAGCTAGATAGCCAATGAGCTGGGCTTTATGGGAGTAAAGCCCATTCTGCGACAGAAACCCTGTATCAGTCGCATAATGTAGCTGCTAACCTTGTGCGACAGCAAGACTTTTCTTTTTGGACAAAAATTATAAGAATATGGAGAGTTATAAAGTTATGAAAACTGGTTGTTTTGCAAATGTTGAACTTATAATATGAATACTAATGCTGGAAAAGCTAAATCAAAAGTCCAAGTATACAGATTTGACAATATTCTTGCAGAAAAATGTAATGTTAATGCAAATGTCTCCTTCACGATTTGCCCAAATGTACCTGGGTGACTTCACACGAAATGTCATGTAGTTTGCTCATATACTTCAAGTTATCTGTCTGAAACTTTGCACATCCACTGCTGTCATCTTGTGGACACTATCAGAATTACAACTAGAGTGAAGGCTAGACGTGGGACCTTAGCTGCATTTCAAAGATGGTGGTAGAATTTTTTCTTTTTCTTTGTATTTTCTTCTACCAGATCTATTGTGTTATATTCTCCTACATTTCCACAAACTTCAAAGTTTCCTTTCAAATGGTATCAAGAATATGCATATCCTTGCTTCAGGGCCTGAGCTACAAGCAGTTAGATTTGGATACGTCATTTAGGCGAAAATTGCAAGGAAAAAATGGCGCCTATCCATTAACTGAAGAATTGAAAGATCTCAATTTAAGGTCATGTTTTTCCCTTGTATGACATACATTTATATTGTTTATGATGATACCATCTAACTTTTCATATTTGTGAAAATGGATGTGTTGTTTGACACTTATCTCCCTTATAAAATCCTTTCTAAAACAGAATGGGCACAATTCAATGGATATCAATCAACAAAGAGGTAAGAATATCTTAAAGGCTATAGATGCATAGGGCGCAGGTGACTGCTCCCTTTTGTGTGTGTGTGTGTCAGCAAGTATACTGATGAGGATGCACATAAAGGTACTGTGTGTACAATTGATATCGGTTTGCCTCATAATGTTATGCAGATCACATGTATCATCTACAGTTAATGTTAATTAATGGTTTCTCTAAAACCTTACAGGAATCAGTCTCATCAGCCATTTTCCTCCTCCCTTACCTCTTCAATGAACATCCAAGAGGCCTCTACATTATGGACAAGGAAGGCTATGTGTATGAAAACCATTTTTAAAAGTGATGTTTTTTCATTCACATGTATCACAAAAACCAAGGTATGAATACTGTTGTGCACCTTTTGTTAATAAAAACACATTTTATTTGTAACATGCACTGAATACATGTGAAATGCTTACTTACAAGTCCTTAAACAACAATCATCTGTATAATTGTAATTGTTAGTATTCAGACTTCACCCTCCCTACACCTCAAATGAAAATCTGTTTGATCACTATGCACTGCAAAATCATTCTGGCTATGGATAGCCAACAGAGGACATCAACATGCCAGAGGATGTACCCATTGGACTTGGGGCTCTGCTCATATATATATATATATAATCTGCTTTTCCATTAAAATCATAATAAACACTGACAACTAAAATATTGTGATGCTGATTATTATTATTAACAATAATAACAACAAAAATAATGCTTAAAAATAAACCCTTTTCGAGGAAGCATTAATGGGGGTTCTTTGAAGAACCACCGTTCTTCTTCGCAGTTTCAATTTGAAGAACCCCTAAAATATTATCCAGAAACGTTTTCACTTTAGAGTGTAAGGAACAAAACTACCAGTACACCTACACAGGGCCGGTTCAGGGCATAAGCGGTCACTTAGGGCCCCCGACCCAATTATTTTTTTTTTTGAGTAAGTATGGAAGAATTAATCATTGCTGAATAACAGCTGGGCATGCAGGGCATGTGCCTTGGAGCCCAGGCCTCCAGGGGGCCCCTATTGATTTTGTTATTCATTCTCATTCAAATGTCATATTAACATATACTGCGGCGGCAGGTAGCCTTGTGGTTAGAGCGTTGGACTAGTAACCGGAAGGTTGCAAGATCGAATCCCCAGGCTAAAAATCTGTCATTCTGCCACTGAACAAGGCAGTTAACCCACTGTTCCTAGGCAGTCATTGAAAATAAGAATTTGTTCTTAACTGACTTGCCTAGTTAAATAAAGGTTTAAAAAAATGCATTCTTCATTACGAAATGTGCAGAATTGCAGGAAAGTAGCTGTAAAAATGCAAGTTTTATCCCTGCCCAATGGCAAAATGACTAGAAGTGCATGAAATGTGTTATACAATTGCAATGTTTTCCCAATGCCATGGCAAAATGTGTAGAATTGCAGAGAATTTTCTTTAAAACGTACATTTCTCCCCAACGACAAGAGGGGGGAACACTAAAATGTTTTACCCAAAGGTAGGGGCCCCGCAAACCAAATCTCGCATAGGGCCCCCAAAAGGCTAGAGCCGGCCCTGCACACACATGCACAGTGCATTCGGAAAGTATTCAGACTGCTTGACTTTTTCCCCATTTTGTTACGGTAGAGCCTTATTCTAAAATTGATAATTACATTTTATTTTTCTTCAATATATACACAATACTTCCGAATGCGCACGAACACACACATACATACACACACACACACACACACACACACACACACACACACACACACACACACACACAAGATGATCATCATAGCAACGGTTCAGATGGCCAATATAGCCTACTCACGGCTATTGGTGATCCTCCACACACTAGTAGCTACAAACTCTTGGTAAACAGCGAAAGCTCCCAGCATCAGCAAGGCTAAGAACAGCAGATGTTTCCGACTCCGTCTCAGCTTCTTCAGCGGGAAGACCGATTTGAACATGTTGATTGATCTCCCTGCTGCTTGCTCCAGAGTACTCCGTCAGTCATTGATTCTGCCACCGTGAATTTAACGGCTTTGTTCGGAAAAGTTGGACCAGACTGACCACTCGTTAGTCTCGCGACCCTGTTCGTGACACACCTGCGGCGCCCCCAACACTCCCACCTAGCGATGGTCCCGAAACGGTTTTTTTTCATCCCGTAAAAAAACCGCGCTGGCTTCGGTTGCTCTGACTCGAGTGCTATCTTGGATTTAACCGAATCTGGCACGTGGGTTGTCTGACTAAGCTGCAGAACGAATTAAACAAAATGCCTACCAACCCACTGCACATGCACACAGAACACGGACAAACAGATTGCGCACCCGGCCATCGAGAGAGATTTGGGGGTGTGGTTCGGTAGCCCACATCTAATTCGCAGCCAGTGGCACAGGTAGTTTCGGGAATCCTTGGGACTAGGTTTAAAATGGTAAGGTTAGGTTCAAGGTTCAGGAATGTTCAAGGATAGGATATGGACGTAAAAAATGATGACCCCATATAGATAGATTATGTGTGTGTGTGTGTGTGTGTGTGTGTGTGTGTGTGTGTGTGTGTGTGTGTGTGTGTGTGTGTGTGTGTGTGTGTGTGTGTGTGTGTGTGTGTGTGTGTGTGTGTGTGTGTGTGTGTGTGTGTGTGTGTGCGCGGCAGCATGTGTGTGTGTTTTATCAGATGAGAGAGTACCCGTAAAATGTCACGCCTTGGCGCCCAGTGTGTGTTTATCTTTATCCAGCAGGAACCCTCAGTGGTGTAAAGTACTTAAGTTAAAATACTTCTTTAAGTAGTTTTTTTGTGTGTATCTGTACTTTACTATTTCTATGTTTGACAACTTTTACTCAGTGGTGTAAAGTACTTAATTAAGTAGTTATTTTGGGTATCTGTACTTTACTATCCTATTCATATGTTTGACTACTTTTACTTTTACTTCACTACATTCCTAAAGAAAATAATGTACTTTTTACTCCATATATTTTCCTTGACACCCAAAAGTATTTCTTCCATTTTGAATGCTTAGCAGGACAGGAAAACAGTCCAATTCACACACTTATCAAGAGAACACGTGGTCATCCCTACTGCCTCTAATCTGGCGGACTCACTAAACACAAATACATCGTTTGTAAATTATATCTGAGTGTTGGAGTGTGCCCCTGACTATCTGTCAATTTTCAAAACAATCAAATGGTTCTGGTTTGCTTAATATAAAGAATTTGAAATGATTTATACTTTTACTTTTACTCTTGTATAGTATATTTTAGCAATTACATTAACTTTTGATACATACGTTTATTTACAACTAAATACTTTTAGACTTTTGCTCAAGTAGTATTTTACTGGGTGACTTTCACTTTTAATTGAGTAACTTTCTATTAAGGTATCTATACTTTTAATCAAGTAAGACAATTGGGTACTTTTTCCACCACTGCTTTTACTTCACTACATTCCTAAATAAAATGATGTACTTTTTACTCCATACATTTTCCCTGACACCCAAAAATACTTGTTACATTTTGAATGCTTAGCAGGACAGGAAAATGGTCCAATTCACACACTTATCAAGAAAACATCCCTGGCCAGCCCTACTGCCTCTGATCTAGAGGACTCACTAAATTCAAATGCTTCGTTTTTAAATTATGTGTGAGTGTTGGAGTGTGCCCCATACATTTTTTACTGTCTGGTTTGCTTAAGGATTGGAAAATTATTCATATTTTTACTTTTGATACTTAAGTACATTTAAAACCAAATACTTTTAGACTTTTACTTAAGTAGTATTTTACTGGGTGACTTTTAAGTTTACTTTCTATTCATTTTCTATTAAGGTATCTTTACTTTTACTAAAGTATGACAATTGGCTACTTTTTCCACCCTTTGTGACCCTGGAGAGGCAGATTGTGTTAATGCCGTAACAGGTTAGCGTCAATTCTTCAATCTTCATACATAATTATTTTTATGCTAGGTTGTAAGGGCATATGTTAGAAAATAAGAACCCTAACTCATGTAGCTCAATATTCAATTCATTCAGCAGGAATCTCTATTCCGTTAGATTAATGTCAAAGAGCAGGTGAAAGCTAATATCTGGGCTCGGCCTCCATCATGTTGCTTTAACCTGCTTTCCCCTTCTTTCTCTCCATCCATAGCATGTGATCTTCATCTGTTTACTTATTATTTGATATGGAAACTAGGACACCAGTGTGTGTGTGACCGAAACAGGAAGTAGAGACACCTACCATTTTCCATATGCACAAAAAGCTTATTTCTCTCAAATTTTGTGCACAAATTTGTTTACATCCCTGTTAGTGAGCATTTCTCCTTTACCAAAATAATCCATCCACCTGACAGGTGTGGCATAACAAGAAGCTGATTAAATAGCATGATCATTACACATTTTCCACAAAGTGCCGGGGACAATAAAAGGCCACTCTAAAATGTGCAGTTTTGTTACACAACACAATGCCACTGATGTCTTAAGTTTTTAGGGAGCGTGCAATTGGCATGCTGACTGCAGGAATGTCCACCAGAGCTGTTGCCAGACAATTGAATGTTAATTTCTCTACTATAAGCCACCTCCAATGTCGTTTTATAGAATTTGGCAGTACGTCCAACTGGCCTCACAATCACAAACCATGTGTATGGCGTTGTGTGGGTGAGCAGTTTGCTGATGTCAACATTGTGAACAGAGTGCCCCATGGTGGTGGTGGGGTTATGGTTTGAGCAGGCAAAAGCTACGGACAACAAAGACATTTGTATTTTATCTATGGAATTTTGAATGCACAGCGATACCGTGACGAGATCCTGAGGCCTAATGTCATGCCATTCATCCGCTGACATCACCTCATGCGACAGCATGATAATGCACGGTTCCATGTCGCAAGGATCTGTACACAATTCCTGAAAGCTGAAAATGTCCCAGTTCTTCCATGGTCTGCATACTCACTAGACATGTCACCCATTGAGCATGTTTAGGATGCTCTGAAATGGCGTGTACCACAGCGTAATCCTGTTCCCGCCAATATCCAGCAACTTCGCAAAGCCATTGAAGAGGATTGGGACAACATTCCAGAGGCCACAATCAACAGCCTGATCAACTCTATGCGAAGGAGATGTGTTGCACTGCACACCAGATAGACTGGTTTTCTGACCACGCCTCTACCTTCTTTTTTTTAACAGTATTTGTGACCAACAGATTAGGGCCTAATGAATTTATTTAAATGGACTGATTTCCTTATATGGGAAAGGAAAGGGGGATACCTAGTCAGTTGTACAACTGAATGCCTTCAACTGAAATGTGTCTTCCGCATTTAACCCTCTGAATCAGAGAGGTGCGGGGGGCTGCCTTAATCGACATCCACGGAACAGTGGGTTAACTGCCTTGCTCAGGGGCAGGACCACTGATTTTTACCTTGTCAACTCAGGGATTCGATCCAGCAACCTTTCAGTTACTGGCCCAACACTAACCACTAGGCTAATATTTTAATTTTAAATGTGGCAAATAGTACTTAAATAAAACAATTATGCAAACTGGATTTTTGCATGAAAGTTTGTCTGATTATGCGTGCATAAATGGTCAAATAAATTGCGAATGAGATGAGAAATCTGCTCCTTTTATTCTCTGTTCCCAACGCTCTAGGCGACCAGTTTTGATAGCCTTTAGCCGCACCCTCATTCTAATCCTCCTCTGTTCCGCGGGTGATGTGGAGGTAAACCCAGGCCCTGCATGTCCCCAGGCACCCTCACTTCTGTGATCGAAAAAGCCTTGGTTTCATGCATGTCAACATCAGAAGCCTCTTCCCTAAGTTTGTTTTACTCACTGCTTTAGCACACTCTGCTAACTCTGATGTCCTTGCCGTGTCTGAATCCTAGCTCAGGAAGGCCACCAAAAATTCTGAGATTTCCATACCCAACTATAACATTTTCCGTCAAGATAGAACTGCCAAAGGGGGAGGAGTTGCAGTCTACTGCAGAGATAGCCTGCAAAGTAATGTCATACTTTCCAGGTCCATACCCAAACAGTTCGAACTACTAATTTTGAAAATTACTGTCTCCAGAAATAAGTCTCTCACTGTTGCCGCCTGCTACTGACCCCCCTCAGCTCCCAGCTGTGCCCTGGACACCATTTGTGAATTGTTCGCCCCCCATCTAGCTTCAGAGTTTGTTCTGTTAGGTGACCTAAACTGGGATATGCTTAACACCCCGGCAGTCCTACAATCTAAGCTAGATGCCCTCAATCTCACACAAATCATCAAGGAACCCACCAGGTACAACCCTAAATCTGTAAACAAGGGCACCCTCATAGACCTCATCCTGACCAACTGGCCCTCCAAATACACCTCCGCTGTCTTCAACCAGGATCTCCTTGATAAGCTCCTTTCCTGAGGACGGCTCACCTCTCACAGTTCTGGGCGACTTTAACCTCCCCACGTCTACCTTTGACTCATTCCTCTCTGCCCCCTTCTTTCCACTCCTCTCCTCTTTTGACCTCACCCTCTCACCTTCCCCCCCTACTCACAAGGCAGGCAATACGCTCAACCTCATCTTTACTAGATGCTGTTCTTCCACTAACCCCATTGCAACTCCCCTCCAAGTCTCCGACCACTACCTTGTATCCTTTTCCCTCTCGCTCTCATCCAACACTTCCCACACTGCCCCTACTCGGATGGTATCGCGCCGTCCCAACCTTCGCTCTCTCTCCCCCGCTACTCTCTCCTCTTCCATCCTATCATCTCTTCCCTCTGCTCAAACCTTCTCCAACCTATCTCCTGATTCTGCCTCCTCAGCCCTCCTCTCCTCCCTTTCTGCATCCTTTGACTCTCTATGTCCCCTATCCTCCAGGCCGGCTCGGTCCTCCCCTCCCGCTCCGTGGCTCGACGACTCATTGCGAGCTCACAGAACAGGGCTCCGGGCAGCCGAGCGGAAATGGAGGAAAACTCGCCTCCCTGCGGACCTGGCATCCTTTCACTCCCTCCTCTCTACATTTTACTCCTCTGTCTCTGCTGCTAAAGCCACTTTCTACCACTCTAAATTCCAAGCATCTGCCTCTAACCCTAGGAAGCTCTTTGCCACCTTCTCCTCCCTCCTGAATCCCCCCTCCTCCCTCTCTGCAGATGACTTCGTCAACCATTTTGAAAAGAAGGTCGACGACATCCGATCCTCGTTTGCTAAGTCAAACGACACCGCTGGTTCTGCTCACACTGCCCTACCCTATGCTCTGACCTCTTTCTCCCCTCTCTCTCCAGATGAAATCTCACGTCTTGTGACGGCCGGCCGCCCAACAACCTGCCCGCTTGACCCTATCCCCTCCTCTCTTCTCCAGACCATTTCCGGAGACCTTCTCCCTTACCTCACCTCGCTCATCAACTCATCCCTGACCCCTGGCTACGTCCCTTCCGTCTTCAAGAGAGCGAGAGTTGCACCCCTTCTGAAAAAACCTACACTCGATCCCTCCGATGTCAACAACTACAGACCAGTATCCCTGCTTTCTTTTCTCTCCAAAACTCTTGAACGTGCCGTCCTTGGCCAGCTCTCCCGCTATCTCTCTCAGAATGACCTTCTTGATCCAAATCAGTCAGGTTTCAAGACTAGTCATTCAACTGAGACTGCTCTTCTCTGTATCACGGAGGCGCTCCGCACTGCTAAAGCTAACTCTCTCTCCTCTGCTCTCATCCTTCTAGACCTATCGGCTGCCTTCGATACTGTGAACCATCAGATCCTCCTCTCCACCCTCTCCGAGTTGGGCATCTCCGGCGCGGCCCACGCTTGGATTGCGTCCTACCTGACAGGTCGCTCCTACCAGGTGGCGTGGAGAGAATCTGTCTCCTCACCACGCGCTCTCACCACTGGTGTCCCCCAGGGCTCTGTTCTAGGCCCTCTCCTATTCTCGCTATACACCAAGTCACTTGGCTCTGTCATAACCTCACATGGTCTCTCCTATCATTGCTATGCAGACGACACACAATTAATCTTCTCCTTTCCCCCTTCTGATGACCAGGTGGCGAATCGCATCTCTGCATGTCTGGCAGACATATCAGTGTGGATGACGGATCACCACCTCAAGCTGAACCTCGGCAAGACGGAGCTGCTCTTCCTCCCGGGGAAGGACTGCCCGTTCCATGATCTCGCTATCACGGTTGACAACTCCATTGTGTCCTCCTCCCAGAGCGCTAAGAACCTTGGCGTGATCCTGGACAACACCCTGTCGTTCTCAACTAACATCAAGGCGGTGGCCCGTTCCTGTAGGTTCATGCTCTACAACATCCGCAGAGTACGACCCTGCCTCACACAGGAAGCGGCGCAGGTCCTAATCCAGGCACTTGTCATCTCCCGTCTGGATTACTGCAACTCGCTGTTGGCTGGGCTCCCTGCCTGTGCCATTAAACCCCTACAACTCATCCAGAACGCCGCAGCCCGTCTGGTGTTCAACCTTCCCAAGTTCTCTCACGTCACCCCGCTCCTCCGCTCTCTCCACTGGCTTCCAGTTGAAGCTCGCATCCGCTACAAGACCATGGTGCTTGCCTACGGAGCTGTGAGGGGAACGGCACCTCAGCTCTGATCAGGCCCTACACCCAAACAAGGGCACTGCGTTCATCCACCTCTGGCCTGCTCGCCTCCCTACCACTGAGTAAGTACAGTTCCCGCTCAGCCCAGTCAAAACTGTTCGCTGCTCTGGCCCCCCAATGGTGGAACAAACTCCCTCACGACGCCAGGACAGCGGAGTCAATCACCACCTTCCGGAGACACCTGAAACCCCACCTCTTTAAGGAATACCTAGGATAGGATAAAGTAATCCTTCTCACCCCCCTTAAAAGATTTAGATGCACTATTGTAAAGTGGCTGTTCCACTGGATGTCATAAGGTGAATGCACCAATTTGTAAGTCGCTCTGGATAAGAGCGTCTGCTAAATGACTTAAATGTAATGTAAATGTAAATCTCAGCGATCACTGCCTCATTGCCTGTATCCGCTACGGAGCCGCAGTCAAACGACCACCCCTCATCACTGTCAAACGCTCCCAAAAACACTTCTGTGAGCAGGCCTTTCTAATCGACCTGGCCCGGGTATCCTGGAAGGACATTGACCTCATCCCGTCAGTTGAGGATGCCTGGTCATTCTTTAAAAGTAACTTCCTCACCATTTTAGATAAGCATGATCCGTTCAAAAAATTAAGAACTAAGAACAGATATAGCCCTTGGTTCAATCCAGACCTGACTGCCCTCGACCAGCACAAAAACATCCTGTGGCGGACTGCAATAGCATCGAATAGTCCCCGCGATATGCAACTGTTCAGGGAAGTCAGGAACCAATACACGCAGTCAGTCAGGAATGCTCAGGCCAGCATTTTTCAGGCAGAAATTTGCATCCTGTAGCTCCAACTCCAAAAAGTTCTGGGACACTGTGAAGTCCATGGAGAACAAGAGCACCTCCTCCCAGCTGTCCACTGCACTGAGGCTAGGTAACACGGTCACCACCGATAAATCCATGATTATCGAAAACTTCAACAAGCATTTCTCAACGGCTGGCCATGCCTTCCGCCTGGCTACTCCAACCTCGGCCAACAGCTCCGCCCCCCCGCAGCTACTCGCCCAAGCCTCTCCAGGTTCTCCTTTACCCAAATCCAGATAGCAGATGTTCTGAAAGAGCTGCAAAACCTGGACCCTTACAAATCACCGGGGCTTGACAATCTGGACCCTCTATTTCTGAAACTATCCACCGCCATTGTCGCAACCACTATTACCAGCCTGTTCAACCTCTCTTTCATATCGTCTGATATCCCCAAGGATTGGAAAGCTGCCGCAGTCATCCCCCTCTTCAAAGGGGGAGACACCCTGGACCCAAACTGTTACAGAGCTATGTCCATCCTGCCCTAAGGTCTTCGAAAGCCAAGTCAACAAACAGGTCACTGACCATCGAATCCCACCGTACCTTCTCCGCTGTGCAATCTGGTTTCCGAGCCGGTCACAGGTGCACCTCAGCCACGCTCAAGGTACTAAACGATATCATAACCGCCATCGATAAAAGACAGTACTATGCAGTCGTCTTCATCGACCTTGCCAAGGCTTTCGACTCTGTCAATCATCATATTCTTATCGGCAGACTCAGTAGCCTCGGTTTTTCAGATGACTGCTTTGCCTGGTTCACCAACTACTTTGCAGACAGAGTTCAGTGTGTCAAATCGGAGGGCATGCTGTCCGGTCCTCTGGCAGTCTCTATGGGGGTGCCACAGGGTTCAATCCTCGGGCCGACTCTTTTCTCTGTATATATCAATGATGTTGCTGTTGCTGCGGGTGATTCCCTGATCCACCTCTACGCAGACGACACCATTCTATATACATCCGGCCCGTCCTTGGACACTGTGCAATCTAACCTCCAAACGAGCTTCAATGCCATACAACACTCCTTCCGTGGCCTCCAACTGCTCTTAAACGCTAGCAAAACCAAATGCATGCTTTTCAACCGTTCGCTGCCTGCACTCGCACGCCTGACCAGCATCACCACCCTGGATGGTTCCGACCTTGAATATGTGGACATCTATAAGTACCTAGGTGTCTGGCTAGACTGTAAACTCTCCTTCCAGACTCATATCAAACATCTCCAATCAAAAATTAAATCTAGAGTCGGCTTTCTATTCCGCAACAAAGCCTCCTTCACTCACGCCGCCAAACTTACCCTAGTAAAACTGACTATCCTACCAATCCTCGACTTCGGCGATGTCATCTACAAAATTGCCTCCAACAATTTACTCAGCAAACTGGATGCAGTTTATCACAGTGCCATCCGTTTTGTCACTAAAGCACCTTATACCACCCACCACTGCGACCTATATGCTCTAGTCGGCTGGCCCTCGCTACATATTCGTTGCCAGACCCACTGGCTCCAGGTCATCTACAAGTTCATGCTTGGTAAAGCTCCGCCTTATCTCAGTTCACTGGTCACGATGGCAACACCCATCCGTAGCACGCGCTCCAGCAGGTGTATCTCACTGATCATCCCTAAAGCCAGCACCTCATTTGGCCGCCCTTCGTTCCAGTTCTCTGCTGCCTGTGACTGGAACGAATTGCAAAAATCGCTGAAGTTGGAGAGTTTTATCTCCCTCACCAACTTCAAACATCTGCTATCTGAGCAGCTAACCGATCGCTGCAGCTGTACATAGTCTATCGGTAAATAGCCCACCCATTTTTACCTACCTCATCCCCATACTGTTTTTATTTATTTACTTTTCTGCTCTTTTGCACACCAATATCTCTACCTGTACATGACCATCTGATCATTTATCACTCCAGTGTTAATCTGCAAAATTGTAATTATTCGCCTACCTCCTCATGCCTTTTGCACACAATGTATATAGATTCTCCTTTTTTCTTTTTTCTACTGTGTTATTGACTTGTTAATTGTTTACTCCATGTGTAACTCTGTGTTGTCTGTCCACACTGCTATGCTTTATCTTGGCCAGGTCGCAGTTGCAAATGAGAACTTGTTCTCAACTAGCCTACCTGGTTAAATAAAGGTGAAATAAAAATAAAATTGATTTATCTTTACCTAATTTACATTTTTAATTTTGGCAGCTATACGCTTCCATACAAATACCAGCTCAAGACTGGTTAATTTAAAGTTTAAATGCAATGATCGTGAAAATGGCTTCTTTTGAGTTTTACATGCATTTTCCTATATCTGGGTACTCTGATCAGGTTGTAGATATACTGTACTATACAAGGCCTCGCAGACTGCTAACTGATGTCTATTTCCATTAAGGAAGCCTTATGAAGACAGTTTAGAGTTGAGCGCAATTATATTTTTGTGAAAATGTATTATTTATCTAAAACAAACACTTTTCTACCTAGATACTCCGGCTAGGCTGTAGATATACCATATATACTCAGATATGGTGAAAATTGATTATTCATAAAGATACATATTTTCCACTAATGCGCTTGTATGGTATATACAAAGCATTAGGAACACATGCTCTTTCCTTGACATAGACTGACCAGGAGAATCCAGGTGAAAGCTATGATCCATTATTGAGGTCACACACTTCAAATCAGTGTAGGGGAAGTAGGGGGAAGAGAAGCAGTGGCATAAGGTATTTAAGTACAAATATTTTAGAGTACTACATATATATATATATATATATATATGACAACATTTACTTAACTACATTCCTAAGAAAATAATGTACTTTTTACTCCATACATTTTCCATGACACCCAAAAGTACTGATTATATTTCAAATGCTTTTAGGACAAGAGAACATCCCAGGTCATCCCTACTGCCTCTCATCTGGTGGACTCACTTAACAAAAATGCTTTGTTTGTAAATAACGTCCGAGTGTTGGTGTGCCCCTGGCTATCCGTAAAAATAAATAAAAAAATAAGGTAAACAAAATGGTGCCATCTGGTTCTCTTAATATAAAGGAATGTACATTTATTTGACTTAATAATTAAGTATATTTAAATCCAAATACTTTAGACTTTTACTCAAGTAGTACTTTACTGGGTGACTTTTACATGAGTTATTTTCAATTAAGGTATCTTTACTTTTACTCAAGTATGACAATTGGGTACTTTTTTCACCACTGGGGAGATGCATTTCGGGGGGGGCAGAAGATGCATTTCTGATTTAACAGTTGGCCAAAGAAAGTTGTATTGTACAAAACATGTGGATACACAAAAACAAGAGTTTGAGTCATTTCTGTTTATTAGATCCTACAGAGAACCAACCGTAATGCTCCAATCAGAAAGACCCCCACCCATCAACACAAGAATTTGACACCCCAAACCCCACCCACTGACCAATCTCACTCCCTAGCTGCTCCATCCTGTTCCAACACACTTGATTCTACAAACCAACTGCTATACAGGACTGTGATTAGCTGAATCAGGTATTATTCTAGAGCCAGGTCCGCTGGAGCTAGATGCTGTCTGCATCTCAAATGACACCCATTATCTATATAGTGCACTACTTTATAGCAGCCTCCTCAGGTTAGACACAGGGCACTGGTCAAAAAGTTGGACATATGTCATCTACAGGGTATCGAGTGTGATTTGGGATGCAGCCATAGACTATAATAAGACTATATATGTAATCTGACTGAGCTTTATACTGGCTGAGTTCGACCAGGAGAAGCTGCTAGTTCATATCAGCTACTACACACACACACACACTTTCCAGTCGTGAAGTAAATCATCCCATTAAGAAAAGTTAAAGAGAGAAATCATAAACCCAGGGTAAGAACATACAGTGTTTGAGAAGCAGAGAGCAATTGTTTAGTGAGCATGACTTCTGCTAGAGAGGGTGCTGCTACGGTCAGCAGACAGTCGCACACACACAGGGAGCAGTCCCCAGGAATTGATTAGTTGGCCTTGGAAGGGGGGGGGGTGATTACACACATCTAGTACTGAGCTTCCAGCTCCATTAAGCAAAGAAGTCTGAGCAGGGGTGTGCAGGGAGGGGGCAGCCTGCTACATGCTAACCAGAGGGAGGGGAGGGGGAATCCTTTTAGCCACACCTCTGGAGTGCAGTCAGCTACAGAAGGCCCACCCAGCCAGCTAGCTGCCATGATGATAGCACACAGACACACAGGAGATACAGTCGAGCCATGGACACACATGCACTTCTCTCAAACACACTAACACTTTCTCTCTTTAGAAACACAAATGTCTGAAGTTAAGTCTTCATGACAGACAGACTACAACACATCTGTCTCCAGCAGTCATTACTCCTGTCCTCCATTCTCCTCCACCTCCATCCCTCCTCCGTTCTCCATCCCCTTGTCAGCCTCCTCCTGATCATCACAGCAGAGAGAGAGTAAGAGAGATATTAATACAGTTTAGTTCAATGTTCAGAGGTGATGTAGCTTCATAGACAGGTTGGCTGACAATGTCATGAAAATGATGCGTCTGTGGCCAGGAGGCGTGTGTGGTTATGATTCTGAATGGTCAGATAGCTAGCAACAACAACAACAAGCTGCTACCATGTAGGGAATTGTAGGTGGCTCGTTAATGATACCATGTCTTGTTTTTAGGTGTTTTGACTGATGTCATGTCTATGCTAATATGGTTCAAATAACAATGTATTTGAGAGACATGTGCTCATAATGCAAATGTATTTATGTTTTCAACAAACATTTGGAGACTAATTATAGTTTGCATGTTGTCAACAGTCTAAGCCAACCCAGTATATTTTGCCCCATAGTTGCGCAGTGTTGTCATGGTACCAGAATTGACTTCAATACCAGGTTTAGTATCACAATACTCAGCACCACATAAACATGACATATTAACCAAAGTCACAGAATGGCACTTGATCCAGACAGAAACTCACCTACTGCTCTGTTCAATCGTTGGGCACCTTTCGAGTTCAATATCATTACATGTTACACATTTATTTATTTTTTTAAACATCAACCTTGTTCAGACACAGCCATGTACAGTGCATTTGGAAAGTATTCAGACCACTTTACTTTTTCTACATTTTTTTACGTTACAATCTAAAATGTATCTGTTTTTTCTTCTTCAATAAATTGGCAAAAACCTGTTTTTGCTTTGTCATTATGTGGTATTGTGTGTATATTGAGGGGGAAAAATATTTTATCCAATTTAGAATAAGGACAGAAAAAGTCAATGGGTCTGAATGCTTTCCAAATGAATCAGGCTCGGCCAATTGTGCGTCGCCCCATGGACCTCCCGGTCGTGACCGGCTGCGACAGAGCCTGGCATTTTCAATAAGAGTGTGTACACGCATTGAGTTATTGAGCTTGTGTTGGCTGATTTCATGGGGCTAAGATAACAAACGACCTGCTTTCCTTCCATTTTGGACTTATTATACTGATCAACAACATTTGCATAGAAGTATCTTAATTTATAAATGACTAAGTGGATCGTGCCTGATCCACTTAGTCATTTATAAATTAAGATACTTCTATGCAAATGTTGTTGATCAGTATAATAAGTCCCAAATGGAAGGAAAGCAGGTTGTTTGTTATAATAAGCTATGATAAGGGGTCGACTGTGCTGATAGACAAACTTGATCCATGAGACATGAGAATTACCGAAATTAACACATTCTGATACCAAAATGTTTTTAATTTTCATGTTCTAATATCGAAAAAGTGCCAAAGTTTTGGTATACCGTCAGTTTTGTTGATTAACAACCAACTTGTCTACAGGATGCTACGTGTGAGTTAGTCTGCCCTCTGGTGGTTAATTTAGAGAACTAAAGCCTTGTTCTGTGTTTTCTTCAGTATTCCATCACCACTTACATTGGGGCAAGGGGAATTGTGTGGTGTGGAAGGACTAGGAAAAGTGTGTAGTGTGTAGGGGCTAAGGGCTGTTTGTCTCACCTTAGCGTCTCTCTCAGCAAACTTCTGGAACATGTTGGCATAGAGCCTCTTGTCCTTCTCATGCTGCTCCTTAATCCATTTCTGGCACAGAGCCACCTGGAAGGGCAGAAAAACAGAGAGACCCTGATCAGACAGACAGCAGGGCATGAGATGGGGCATCCAGAAGAGGAGGGAAGTTTCGACTGAGGCACACAAAGACCATTCTAGTACAGTACCTGGCTTTTGGCGGCCTTGTTGCTAGGATACAGTTGTATGACACGCTGGAAGTCTGCTCTCGCCCTATCAAACTCCTTCATGGCAAACAGCGCCTCCCCCCTCCGGAATAGAGCCTTTTCATTAGTATCGTCCAGCTCCAGGGCCTACACACAAGAATGAGAGAGACCAGGAACCATAGGTGAATAAGTGTGGTGTGGAATATTCAGGTAGTCAGATATGTTCAGATACAGTCAGGTGTGTGTCTGAGTGAGTGTACCTTGTCACAGTTGTCAAA